>NW_006800119.1:914044-941629 GCF_000485575.1 Poecilia formosa
CCTGTGCGACTGCGCCGGCTGCGACGTCTGCTTCCCGGTCACGGAGTGCCTGGACCTCGCCATGGAAATCTCTCAAATGCTCTACCACTGATGCGCGGCGTCGAAACAGAGGAGGCAGACAGGAGTTGAAGAAAGTTGTTTATTTGTTAAAATTTTAACAAAAGCCAAATTACTGAGGGGGGGAACAACACGCACGTGTTTGTGTTTAACAGTCAGTTTTAACTCTCACATGTCTACATGTGGTAGATAATAGCTGCATATATGCAAAAAAAAAAAAAAAAGTGAGAGGAAGTATGCTTTGGTGTGGAGCACCTTTAAATAGACCTAGCTCCAACTTTTGAACGAGCTACAAACCGCCTGCTGAACAGAAAAAGTAAGTCGGTGTTAGAAAAATAACTAAAATTTAAATGCAATTCCTAATATTTGCGCCTACTTTACGGAAGAGTTGACCTGCGGGTTCCTCTTAATCGTCCATTTTTATAATCAGTTCTGAGGTGAAACTAGTAGTTGTTTTTTTAAAGGGCTCAAAGCCCTCTGTAATACACACAACGAGCAATATTAAAGCATGATCAGATATTATATCGCAAAGTAAAACAATCAGAGTAAAACATGCCAACTGGTGAAAGTCATTCAGTGATCACAGAAGGTTAAAAGGAAAAGACAAAAATAGATATTAGTCATGAAAAAGCATTTATCAAACTATCAGGTATATAAAAAAAAGTTATGAGCTACAGTACTGTTGGAAAATTGTTCTCTTCTCAGACACTCATGCGTTTACTAAGTAAATCAACTCAAAAAATAAAAAGTGGAACAAATCCTGCTTTGACTAAACCAGCTGCTTGTACGGCTTTATTATCATCTTGAGAACATGCGACCGGGCCTAGAAGCAGTCCACTGGGTGTAAAGTACTAAAAAAAACAACAACAAAAAAAAAAAGCTCTCATAAAATGCATAGACTGCCTTAAAGTAAGGTGCAATAAAATTGCTCAAAATAAAATACTCTTATGTACAAAATGCAGTAAATATTTCACAATGTGCCAATTCATTTAAAACAGGGTGTCCAAAGTCGATCCTCAAGGGCCGGCATCCTGCATGTTTTAGGTCTCTCCCTGATTTAACACACCTGCATCAAATGATGGCTCATTAGAAGACCTAAGGAGAACATTGACTTGCTGAGGAGGTTGTTGCTACCACTAGGGAGAGAACTAAAACAAGCAGGATGCCGGCCCTCGAGGACCGACTTTGGACACCCCTGATTTAAAAGATCCCTTCTGTAGCTGCTGGTGAGACAACCAACAGGAGCGAACGACGAACCCTGATTCCAGTCAGTTGAAGAAACAAAAATTAAAATTAAAAGTTATACTGAATTGTTGGCATCTCTTAGTATGTTTGCTATGCCGGTGAGTCCTCACAGCTTTTCTCATCATAATAAATTTAGAAAAAAACAAAAGCAAGACGTCCCTTTTAAATCTCTGAATTTCTCAATGCTAAAGGTCCACTTCACTAATATATAATATTCCATTTAATAAGATTGCATTTATAAACTTAAACAATCATTTGAGCTGTTCCCAATAAGAACAATATGTATGGCAAAAACAAAAATAAATTCAATAATTGATCATCTGATTCAATATTAAGTTAGTTTTCTATGATAGCTTTGAACGTTTTTCTTTTCAGTCCTACAAATAGACTTTAGTTATTAGGGATAGACTGCACTTCCTAGATCATCTCTGATCGCTATGGAAACCCATCACAAGTCCTCGTCCATTTCAAGGCTGCTCCTGCGGCTGCTGGTTTTAGAGGCACCTGGTGACAGTGGGGAGAACAGCGGCTCGCCCATCCTCTCCGGGGACAGGGCGCACCCGTCGTCCATGAGAATGTCCCCCAGGCCCACGTCCGGGTAGAGCGCCGAGGTGGTGGGGTCGTCCAGCTCGGCGAAGCTCAGGCTGCCGAGGTCCAGCGGGCTACTGATGGTGACGCCGGCGGGGGAATCAGAGGAGGGCGGGGAGAGGAAGGAGGCCGGCAGCGGCTGCGCTATGGCGCCAAGAGCCGAGAGGTTCAGGGTGGTGGCGGCGCCGGGGTTCTGGCCGGCGTGGGGCACCGCCACCGCCGCCTGCTGCTGCTGCTGCTGGGCGGCTGGCAGTCCGTGGAGTCGTGCCTGCATTTCAAGTTCCTGAAGAAAAATATGTGAGAATGACACCGTGATGAATAAATCCACTTCTAACTAAATAAAGGAAAGTTTGATAGATGTTTTAGGACTGTAAAGTACAATTCCTTACAAAAGTACAATTACAAATAAAAATCCACAACCTGTGGCTTGATTTGTGTGCAGGATCAGCTTCCACTTAACTTATGGCTGCCAAGTCTCTCAGTGTTTATTTGACTGAAGACTTTGCACATTTATCAGTTTTTCTGATATGGCCGAAAAACCTATCACGATATAAAGTGGTTTATATCAGTCAATATCAATAATTTTTTAGATCAATAATTATTTAATTGTTTTTTTGTTTATAATATATAAAATGCTACCAAACTAGTGCCGTGTTGTTTTGTGTCTTTTCCACATTATTTTTTATTTTGAAGCAGTTATGAGGCACTGCTGCTGCGCAAGTTACAGAATAAGTTGTTGCTTGGAAACCTCAGAGGAAGTGAGTTGGGTAGTACGGTGATTTCATTTATATAGTACATTTTCAGCAACAAGGCAATTCAAAGTGCTTAGTTAGGTGAGTTAGTTGATGCCACCAACCTATAGCAATAGCTAACGGGGGCTGAGCAGCTAATGCCTTTCCTCTGCCTCCATCTCCCAGAATGCTGTGCGGCTCTGAATCAGAGTTCAGTGAATATTCTATATATATACAATACTGAAAATTCAGTCAGTTGTAATATCTATTGATATCAATCACGTATCTATAGCGATATATATTGTTGTTAATTTATTGTCCAGCCCTATTCTGACAACAAAGGCAGAGTGGCTCTGCAAATTCCACATGTCTTGTTTTATCAACGGAATTTAGGTTTGGATTTGACTAGGCTCCTAACAGATGAAAATGTTTTAACCTAAAACATTTCACTGCAGCTCTGGCTGCACGTTTAGTGCACCTGTCCTGCTGGAAGGCAAACCTCCGCACCGGTCTTAAATCTTTCCCGTGTCTGCGTGATGCTGCCAGTATCAGGTTTCACCGCAACAATCGTGTGTGTATAGGTGTGCAACAGTGAACGCTTTAAAGACCGCAAACTCAGACCTGGATGCGTAACATTAGAATGTGGTTGGCCTGCTCCAGCTTCTTCTGACGCATTTCGACATCCTTGGCTCTCTGCTGCTCCTTCTGCAGCTTCCTGATGTAGTCCACAGAGGCCTTCAGGATGGTGCCTTTATTCCAACGCATCTCCCTGTCAGGCCCAAATACGGAAAGAAAAAAAAAACTAATGTAAATGCAGTTGTTCAAGTCACAATTGTAATGTTTACTGAGAAAGGGAAAAGAAGAAAAGAAGCTGTTCTTTTTAGCAACTTACGGGTCACTCGACTTGGGGATCAAAGTACCCAGCTCCTTTATTCGGTCGTTTATGTTGAATCGTCGCCTCCGCTCGACTGCAGCAAAGAAAGAGTTAAGAAACAGACACACTGATCTACTGCTGCAGCTATCGGTTAGTTTAGTTATCTATTATTCTGATGATTAGTCGGATTTTTAAGAAATTGGGCACATTCTGCAGATTTTTCACGATAACGCACAAATAAATTAAAAATGCAAATAAAGAAATTACATTTCTTGTTCAAATAGGAAAATAAACATTTTATATAATTAATACGCCATTCCATTAGCTAAGCTTGATCATTTGTAGCAAAGGATGCGCGTGCAGCTAATAAAGTACTTCTAACATTAACATGAAAAAAGTTGAAGAGTTCTGGGTAAAGCATTTTTAAAGAAAAAGTTTTAGTTTAGTTTTTTTTTTATCTTAAATGCAAAACATATTTTTTGCACAGTTTTGGCTTAATCACTGCTTTGAGTGTGTGTGTGTGTGTGTGTGTGTTGTTTTTTTCTTTCAGAAAATAGCCCTTTTAAAAGTCTGTTTACTCCAGTTAACAATTAATCGATTGCTAAACTAGCTATTGATTATTTCATCAATGGTTCCAGCCCAACTCTGATTCAAAGAGACTCCAACGCTGCGGGCGACTTACTGAGGTTGTGGTTGTCTTTCTTCTGCCTTTCCTTCAATAATGCTTTGGCGTCTGCGTCTGAAAGAGGAGTTGAACGTTTTGTAATGGAATCAGACACGTTAAATAAAAGTTTCATAACGACGCAGACAGAAGTCAATGCAAGCGGGCTCTGTACCGGTAATTTCCCTTTTGATCTGTGGAAGGTCAGCAGGGCAGGAGTTGCTGACAGTGAGAGTAGGAGCTGCCATTCCAGGGCTGTGGTAAACATCCAGCAGATTTCCCGGGAGCTACAGCAACAGCAAACATGTTATCATGCACGCAGGCAATGGTTTAGAGAAAAAAAGGAAATATCTGTTGAACAGACGACATGTAAGGAACTTCAAAATGAAACTGCTGTTTAATTTAAAAGCCGCTCTTCATCACAGGAGCTTTAAAACATTAAAGTTTAGAGCGTTTACCTCGGCTTGTTTCCTTTTATGGTCCTCCAAAAGCATCACCACAATTCTCATTATTCAATTTATCCTACAAGTTTCTCCCCCTTCACCTCCAGTTATCAGTTAACCTGCTGCTGCAGCAGTTTTTAACAGTCGACACAAATCCACTGACTCGCCTCCCCTTGTCGGGCTGGCCTGCGACGGCTCTGGCCCGCCCAGGCAGCACCTCTGTGACGAATCGTAGGTGAGTGCCACAAATGTATATTTACTCCCACAGCTTCTGAATTCCACACGTGAAAGAGAGCGTTCCCTTCGGCGAAAAAGCACTCAGGAGCCGGGTCCTGATGGCTGCGATACCGAGCGGCAACCAGAATAACCTGTCGGTCCTGAGGGAAATGTCGAACAGGAAGCACTCAGAACAGCATTGTTCTTCATACCGTGCTGGGCAGCTGAAGACCTGAGTCGATCAAGGTGATGATGTCGTCGTTGAAGCTGGATTCGAGACTGATGATGTCGTCGATCACATCATCGATCTGGACGGGAAGAGAGAGAGAGGAAAGGTCTCCGTCAGAGTCATTCCGGGAGCAAAACGGCGACGGCATAAAGCAGAGCTTGGCTTCACAGACGGAGCTGCGTGGTTCTGTTCAGCTGCAGGCGCAATATTTAACATCCTATTGTGACAACAGAGCGACGAGAATGCGACAACAGGAGGCATGCATCGTCCCGGAGGGAGTTCTGAGCAAATGCAGCCTTTCAACTAAAAACGAGCCGGGCGACCTGCGTCTAACTTCCTCAAAACACATTCGGCGAATCTGCAGAAACAGTAACGGATGGGCGGCGTTGTGCAATCCACTGCGGGAGGAATAAAAACGAAACCCAGAGTGAAAAACTTAGGAATTTCCCATACTTCCTCCTTGTTCGAGCCGATGTTCAGCAGAGCCATGGGGCTGTTGGGGGCGCTGCTGGCGCAGGGGCCGACTTCGGGGGCCGAACTGGACTGGTGGACAGGGGACACGCCGAGCGACTGCGTGACCGCCTTGTTCCCCAAAGTGGTGGAGAGGTACTGCTTCACCTGCTGCCTCTGGGCCTGCTGGATGTGGTACTTGGTTGGGTTCTCCAAGTGGGTCTGCACCTGGAACATTTCAACAGTTTAAACGCTCAGATTCCCACATGAACCCACTGAGAGACACACAACACTGTGTCAAGATAAAAGAAAAGATTTAAGGATGCAAACATATTAGAATGGCATGTTTTTAACTTGATTCGTTAGTGTTTTCCTGCTTTAACATGAGCAACGGGTGACTGCAAAACCAGGAAGGAAATAAAAACAACAGTGGATCCTCTGAAAACGTTTACAGAGTTTTCAGATTCATTGCGTATATAAAAAAAAATCTTTAGATTGAGGGTGTCCAAACTTTTTTTTTCATGTGAGCCAAATAATTTATAATTAAAAGCTAAAATTGAACTGAACTATTTCAAATCAACCAATAAAGTTATCAGATTTTTTTTATTTGTTGCATATTTTTATTTGTTAAATGTTCAGGCTCAATTGAAGAAAACTGATTTTTTTTGTGAGTTTGCAGCAATAAAAAGGTCAGACTTCCTATGAAAACACTTTCTGCAATTAGCCAAGTTTTAATAAAGCATTTACAGGCCAATTCAGGTGTATTTGGGAGCATAAGTCACAGAGCTGAAGTGATTCTAGTTACTATGACAATAGAAAAAAACCAGAGGGCTTGAAAAATATGATCACTTTGTGTTGCATCTTACATTTTTGTGAGTAGATTTTGATTTAAAAGTGGCAGTTTTGTCCTAAATCACTGAATTTATTCTTGATTTAGTTTAGGGTGTGATAAGTTTGAAGTTAGTTGACACTACTGACAAACATAAATTCATGCTCTTAAACGCTGTCTTTTCTTAAAAAAGAAAAGATTGATTACACACTGTTCAATCATTTTTAGACAGTTACATGTTCATAAAATAATAAATGCTTAGCTCTTACTTTTAGCACCTCCACAGGCACCTGCGCTGGTGGGGGCCGAGCGGCGTTGGGCGGCAGGGAGACGGAGATGGCTGGCGTGGAGTCGGAGCCTCTGAGCTGGGAGGCGGAGGCCTGCTGCTGGGCCTCGCGCCGCTCCTGCTCCTGGGCTTGCTCTCGCATCAGCTGCTGGCGCAGCAACACGCGCGACGACATGGTGGACACAGATCAAGATCTAAGGATGGAGCTGGAGAGCAAAAACAGGAAAAATTAGATTTTAATGTGGTATATATAGTAATATTTGATGTATAGCCATTTTAATAACATATTTATTTGGATATTGGTAAATGACACCAAATGTCATCTTCAGGCTCTTTATAAACAGCTGCAATTCCACCTGGGAAGTTTTCTTTTTCAGACAAATGGGTTTTTTATATTCTAAATGCAAAATGTGTATATTTTTATACAGTTTTGGCTTAATTACTTCTCTGCGTTGTTTTTTTTTTCTTTCTGCAAATGGCCTTTTCTGGGTCTGTATACTCCACAAATTAGTTGATTATTTTAATTAATTCGATTAATCATTTCAGTCGTAATTCATTCGTACTGTTACTGCAGTGTAATGAGAGTTAGTTGACTGTCATTTGGTCAAATAATGTTAAAATGTCTATATATGCAGTCTAAACACACTGCTTATCTTCCTCAGAAATACAACACAAGTGGAAACGGTACTTTTCTTTTTTTTTGACCTAACAGATCACTGACTTTTTGCTCCCTGTAAAACCAAACAACAGATCAACTTCCAGTGAATTAACTTTTTCCTCTTTTGCACTTCCTGTGTTGCCATTTCAGCTGTAATAATGTAACATTACTACCTACCAGCTTCTGTAACTCTACCTACAAGTTTATGGTGACCTCTCATCACCCACAACTGATGCTTTAATGACAGATGAGTGTAGCTGGAAAACAAAAATCACTTCAGCATCAATAAAACAGATCGTCTATTAACACACAGCACCATTGGAAACGTAATAAAATCAACTCATTCGCTTGAAAATGTAGGCCATACTGTCGGACGCAAGGCCGTCCAGTCTGACAGAGTCAAAAACAATCTTAGTCTGATAATAAAAAGGCTTGTTGTTCCTTGAATTGAAGTGTTCTTCAATTCACTTGTTTTCAGTTTAATTTAAAAAAAAAAAACAGATAAAGGGTTTGGGAGATGTGCTTTGATGAAGGGATAGTTTTTGTGATTCTTTGTATTTTTCTCTTTCATGTGTTCCTAGTAGGAAAAAAATGGCATCGCTCAAGATCTATACAGACTTCAGAGAAAACCAGAAATCGGTATCTGCCAGGAAAAGTTTAATTTGTACATCTCTAGATTTTTTTTTTTTTTGCCCATTCAGGTCTTGACTTTATTAATATTTCTTCCCATCTTTAACCATCTGCACTACAGAAAAAAAAAATATTGTCAAATATTCAATTTGTTAAAAAAATGTTTTTGTTATTTGAGCAATTAAATTTAAAAAATGTTACTTTTTATATAGCTTCATTACACGCAGAATGATAGATTTCAAAAACGAGGATGTATTCTTGCTCATTTAGATTATTATGGCTTTCAGCTTGATTTGACCGACACACAGCGACGCTGTGGTCAATGACGCAGACATTGGTACCATCAAGTCTAGCTGGAAAAAAGAATCAGTATCTTCACAAAGCTTGTCAGAGAGGAAGAATGAAGTACTCTAAAATTCCTCTGCTACGTTGGCAAATTATCACTAAGTGGAAGCGTCACTCTGGAGCTGAAGCAACTTGGATTCTGTGCCTTTCCACTCGTTCTCCAGACGCTGGGACACTGATTTTAAAGAGCAGTTTGGACCACTGAGCAACAGTCCTGTTCTTTCTCTGAAACACTTCACATCTGACCTCTGTGGTTCAGGAGTGGATTACCACAAGGAACCCAGTTGTACCCAGTGTCATGGATACGTCAATCAACATCTGGAGAATAGCTGCTGTTATCCCCGTTGCTTTTTCCCCCCATTATTACACTTTGATGCAGCGCTCTGACCAAACAGCATTTATCTGTCAAGTTTGTATTCTTCCACATAATTATGTAGATCATAAACAACTTCAAAATGAAAAAACAACAATTTATTATTGATCTGAAGTGGAATTCCAGTTTTCTTACAACCTCAATTTGCCACAATTATCAAATTAAAATGTTATGTCATAAATAGATCACAATGTGTGCAGTGAAACTATCCTTGTTGAATTGAATTAGATATATTTAGTGAGATTCTAACTCATGTAAGTTACTGTAAAGAATTTGAGCGATTCAGTAAACATTTGCTCTTATCTCATCCTTAAGTTAAACACAAGGTTCTTACACAATTTCTGGAGTAGTGGAATTTTTTTTTCTTTACATTGTTTTCCATTTTGTACACAGACGGGCAGTTTACTCTCCGAGTACAAAAATAAAACCGGAGCCATTCTCTGTAGCCAGACAGTTCAGCACAAGCTGTTCCACGCTGAGAGGCTGCAGACTGCGCACTACGTCCCCCGCTAGCTGGTTACGTAAAAACACTTGAAAAGTGCGCTAAAAATGATAGCAAACTTCTTCGAAAGTAGAAGTGTCTGTTACATGCCTTACGTCGCTGTTCGTGTTGGTTAATAATTTGTCAAAGCCCCACAGACGATAGTTAGCTTTATTTCGGCTGTTTTGTCATCTCTATTTTAAGCGGTCTGCTTCGGCGTCATGACTTAGCTGAGCTCATTTTGACAGCTCCGACTCTCTGATGGGCCCACACCAACCAGCTGATAAAAAAACACAACTAATGTAAAATATACACATTATAAACTCTTTATGTCCGCTTCTTTATTTTAGCGCGAAAATAAAGCGACGTTAGTTGTTTTTTTCCTTACTAAAACGAGCAAAGGCTAGGGAGAAATAGGAAGTTGCCGCTCAGCTAACAAGTCAGCTAGCAGCAGTAGATAATTACCCAACAAGTTAAGGCTTATAAATTAGGAAACATACCGTCGAATAAGATATACTTACCAAACAAATATGTTCATTTTACATAATTACACCCATTAATTCCCGGAAACCTCCGCTTTCTTTGCCATGTTTTAGTGTCGGCGGTTACAAACTAAGCAGCCCCCTAGCCTCGACACTTAACGCTGTTGTTTATGTTGCACTGAGGTCATCACGCCAACGTTACCCGGAAGTTGTCGAAATCTGTCAAGTTGTTGTCAACTGAATAGTTTTCCTCTTTAGAACAGATTTTTTTAAAATAAACATTTGCGACATCTAAATAGACATGGAAAGCACGAAAAATTACCATAAAGGAGGTGTAATTTCCATTTACAATATGAAGACACCAAATGATAACATGTTGTATATACCAAAGTAATAGTTAAAGTAAAGACAGGACAAAGAATTGTTTAACTTTCTTTTTAATTTAATTCCCATGATCAGTCCTCTGAGAGTTAGAAGTCCATTGCAGATGCAAGTGTGTCCGACAGTTTGGTAGCAATTTTGTCTGTTATAAAAAGAGAAAAAAACATGATATTTTACTGGCACAACATCCATCAAAAACAAGTTACGCAACAGTGGAAAAACAAATCCCTGTGGTTGTTCAGTCAGTAATAGATTTTCTTCTACCTGGGAGGAGGGGGGGAAAGGGGGGAAGAAGGTTCGAACTTAAGAAACCTATTGGAGCACATTCAACATTTTCTCAAGAAATCTTTAATGGTTTATTATTCTGCATATCTGTGACAAAACACACATTGAAATTCAGGAGAATTTCAATGTTAACATTAAAGTGAAACTAACACAGGTATGCATTAACCAGTACAGCTACTGTACATTAGGAATATACATATACATTTTCATTTCTGCTTTTCTTGACACATTAGAAAGTTTCAGTCTCATTCTGTCTCATGTACCAGTCAGGCTTTTTCTGCTCCGTACAGATTGCTGTTTTTTTTGTTTGTTTGTTTTTTTTAGGTCTGACATGCTGAGTTAGAGTCTAATTTTTTAAAGTACCACAAGATTAAAAAGTTTTAAAAAAAGAAAATATGCTGCTTTCTCTTTGATGGAACTTATATTCAGAATCCAACAAAAAATTAATTGCAACATCATTCCCTTTTGTGTATGAAAGTATGTGTTCCTAACTTTCATCTATTTTTTTACATGTTAAGATAGTGAATCAAAGTACCCACTGTTGGTTGAGTTTTTAATTTTATTGCTTTTAATTAACAGCAGAAACGAGATAAAATGCGGATCTGTGAGTCGCATAGTGTTTCCGTTGCTACGGCGAGTCAATGTGTGACAAATATAACATCACACCCTCCTGTTAATCAAACACCACATCTATAGTGTTTAGTAGACAAAAGGAGCTGCTGCTTTAGCATCTCACTTCTGCACCGTGAGAAAATATCTGAATCCTAAAAATAACATAATAAACTAATTTAAACACAACTACCAAATGAATTTTTTAAAAATTAATATGTCTTGATTTTTAAATCCTGGAATCACCATCAGAAGAAACAAGCTCAGACAAACTGGACCTCCAACGTATTTTAAATGCAATTTGGGATATTCACTCCTAGCATGTACATAAAAACAAGGAACAGTCTCTTGTTATTGTTCTAGAGATGGTCACAAAAATGTGAAATTCTAATGGACAGATCTAATTTTAGGACATATGAGTTTGATTCTTGCACATGTTGCCATGGTGACAGGTGCCACCAAAAGGTGAACCAGCATTATGACACAAGGTTCACTTGACCTAAACAGAAATTGTCACATTTTTGAATGAAAACTTAACTTTAGCATGACGCTGTTTGTTCAGCTTTTTTTTTTTCTTTTTTTTTGGGTGATATGGTTATACAGGATTTATAACTGTTATTGTCTAAAGAAAACAGTCCAAACGTGATAATACCAACCGGCTCTTTTCTGCTGCTTCTTCCTCTTCTTTTTGGCAGCTCGGAGCGCCTGTCCCTGCTGCAGAGGATCTACTTTCACAATATCCTTCAAATTTGGAGCTTTGGGAGCCGCGTCTTTCACAGGGAGGTCCGTCTTTCTCTGGGCTTTTATCTCCACCGTCATCGGCCCAAACTATTTAATGTAGAGGGGTTGGCTTGATAACTTTCATTTGAGAAGAGGCTAAGAGTAAATATTTCAGATGAAAGCGCAAAGGTGTACCTCACCTCCAAATCCTGGTCATCCTCCATGGTTTCGGCCTCATCTTCCAGAGACCGTCCCTCCATTTCTGGGTCAGGTGATTCGATGTGAGCCCCTTGTGTCATTCCGGCAGTTTCCATGCAGAATCCCATTTGGATGTCAGGGCAAGAGGACTCTGAATCACAAGAAAACAATCTTATGGTTTAACTAAACAACACTATCTAAACAAATCTATTTTTGTCTGGAAAAATAGATTTAATATTAGTTTTTGTGGTGCACCTGATGGGGTCATTTTTTTCTTTTTTTTTTCCACATTTAAAAGAAAAAACACAATTGCAAGTAATACACTACATAATTACTTTGTTCAATTTTAACAAGCACTGAAGTGAACAATTCTGCTTCCTTCACTTCCTGGTATAAATCTGGATGATAAACATCTAGTAAACACCGATTTCACATTAACCAGTAGCTCTTTGGTTGCCGTGGTATTTTGCTGCAACCCCTAGGAGTTTAATAACTCAGGTGTCCATAAGGCTGGGTGAGATGTCAAAATATTAAATGCTTGGCAGTAAAGGAACACAAAACACAATCAAACCCAGATTATCATCGCAGATTTAGGTAAATCTATTAAATCACTTGGGTTTGATGCACTAATTCAACACTTGAGGAATATTTCAAAAACTGTCCAAGTTTATGTTTCTGGCTCTCAATTTATTTGCAGCTCAGTCACCCTGGCATTCTCACGTGACATAAGTTCCCCCTTAAAGAGGAATTAAGCATTTGATAAACAACTGTGGTAGAACCATTCCTGCTCTCACTTTGGACCTCACCGGTTTAATCTGTGAAATAAGGTTTGTGATGGTGGGACTTGATTAAAATGTTTCACTGAGTTAATTGCAGCATCTGTAATTAATCACATTTTAGTCAAAAACTGTATAGGATTGACAAAATAAGCAACATTTTCAATTCAAAAACCAGTTTTGCTGCAAAACTATTGATCCAATAGACATATGAGCTCAACTAGAAAGATATTTATTGTTCTTAATCTGATCAACCATCAGATCATACTGTATACCTGTTCAGCTTCAAAGTGTTTCAGGAAACCCTGATTTGTGGACGGTGACGTCAGCAGTGGGACGTATGTGCTACTGTAATGTGTTTAGCTTTGACATTTTAGGCTAGCATAACTTTACTGATCAGCTAATTCCTTTTTGAATAATTTCCACACAATAATAGATTGCATTTTGAAGCAAGAATTAACCCCAGTGGACCAAGAGAAGCAGCTTTTTTATCTATAGCAGTTGTTTGTCAATGTTTGTGGCTTGTGCATCAGATTTACAGACGTACCAGAAACATGCAAATGCAAAAGTTCTGGCCGGAAGCTTTGTATTGTGCATTTGAGAGAGAGAAAAAAAAAAAAAAAAAAAAAAGCGATTCATTGCGCAAAAAGGTTAAATAAAATTACTGAGAAAAATTATGTTTTTAAGGTCAAATTTACATGATCTGAAACTGTAAATTTATGTCTTTAGGTAATAATGCTATTATCAACTTTTTTTTTCTCCAAAGTGGGAAGTCACAGACTTGGACTTTACCTGCAAGAACCTCCTGATTTCCTTTCTCCAGCTCGTCCCAGTCAAAGGCTTTTCCCATCTCTGTAACGATCTCAGCGCTGACGTGGGTGGGCAGAGTGTGTGTTTCTGGAGGGTGTGTGAAGTAGCTGATCCTTCCTCTGCATGAAATGAAATGAATTCACATCAAACAAACGCTGATCGAGTATCACAAGTTTTAAAAGTCTGGTCCGCCCACCCCGTCCAGTCCATCAACACGCTCTTAGCTGCTTTGTCAGTGTCCGGCAGCCCCCCTTTCCTCAGTTTGCCTTGCCGCCGGGCGAGAAGAGCCAGGAACTCTGGAGCCGTCTGGAAGTCTGGAACGCCGTAGTGCTCAATGATCTGTGCAGATAAAGGCGCCGTCAATAGCCTGATAGACTGAGAAGCGGTACAGACGGGTAAATCGCCGTGGAGAGCCGCTGGTTCGGACCTGGGCCTTGTTACATCTGCGGAGGATGGCTTCAACGGGTGGAAGGGGATCCACAAGCTGTTCGATTTTCACGCAGTTACGAAGGATCATTGCCGCGTCGGTTGTTGATGTTGCCATGACGATTCCAGGACAATCCAGGAGCTTAACATGTTTGTCCAAATGCACTTCTTGAAGACACCTGAAGACCAAAATAAATAAAAACCTTTCAGCAAAAGGACTACTGTTGTGCTCAGGGAGTCCACTTATCGATTTGTCTCNAAAAAAAGAAAATATGCTGCTTTCTCTTTGATGGAACTTATGTTCAGAATCCAACAAAAAATTAATTGCAACATCATTCCCTTTTGTGTATGAAAGTATGTGTTCCTAACTTTTATCTATTTTTTTTACATGTTAAGATAGTGAATCAAAGTACCCACTGTTGGTTGAGTTTTTAATTTTATTGCTTTTAATTAACAGCAGAAACGAGATAAAATGCGGATCTGTGAGTCGCATAGTGTTTCCGTTGCTACGGCGAGTCAATGTGTGACAAATATAACATCACACCCTCCTGTTAATCAAAACCACATTTATAGTGTTATAGTAGACAAAAGAAGCTGCTGCTTTAGCATCTCACTTCTGCACCGTGAGAAAATATCTGAATCCTAAAAATAACATAATAAACTAATTTAAACACAACTACCAAATGAATTTTTTAAAAATTAATATGTCTTGATTTTTAAATCCTGGAATCACCATCAGAAGAAACAAGCTCAGTCAAACTGGACCTCCAGAGCAGATAAAGCAACGTGTTTCAAATGCAATTTGGGATATTCACTCCTAGCATGTACATAAAAACAAGGAACAGTCTCTTGTTATTGTTCTAGAGATAGTCATAAAAATGTGAAATTCTAATGGACAGATCTAATTTTAGGACATATGAGTTTGATTCTTGCACATGTTGCTATAGTGACAGACGCCACCAAAAGGTGAACCAGCATTATGACACAAGGTTCACTTGACCTAAACAGAAATTGTCACATTTTTGAATGAAAACTTAACTTTAGCATGACGCTGTTTGTTCAGCTTTTTTTTTTTCTTTTTTTTTGGGTGATATGGTTATACAGGATTTATAACTGTTATTGTCTAAAGAAAACAGTCCAAACGTGATAATACCAACCGGCTCTTTTCTGCTGCTTCTTCCTCTTCTTTTTGGCAGCTCGGAGCGCCTGTCCCTGCTGCAGAGGATCTACTTTCACAATATCCTTCAAATTTGGAGCTTTGGGAGCCGCGTCTTTCACAGGGAGGTCCGTCTTTCTCTGGGCTTTTATCTCCACCGTCATCGGCCCAAACTATTTAATGTAGAGGGGTTGGCTTGATAACTTTCATTTGAGAAGAGGCTAAGAGTAAATATTTCAGATGAAAGCGCAAAGGTGTACCTCACCTCCAAATCCTGGTCATCCTCCATGGTTTCGGCCTCATCTTCCAGAGACCGTCCCTCCATTTCTGGGTCAGGTGATTCGATGTGAGCCCCTTGTGTCATTCCGGCAGTTTCCATGCAGAATCCCATTTGGATGTCAGAGCAAGAGGACTCTGAATCACAAGAAAACAATCTTATGGTTTAACTAAACAACACTATCTAAACAAATCTATTTTTGTCTGGAAAAATAGATTTAATATTAGTTTTTGTGGTGCACCTGATGGGGTCATTTTTTTCTTTTTTTTTTCCACATTTAAAAGAAAAAACACAATTGCAAGTAACACACTACATAATGATTACACCGTTCAATTTTAACAAGCACTGAAGTGAACAATTCTGCTTCCTTCACAGCCCATACTCTGTTCCTGGTATAAATCTGGACGGTAAACATCTAGTAAACACCGATTTCACATTAACCAGTAGCTCTTTGGTTGCCGTGGTATTTTGCTGCAACCCCTAGGAGTTTAATAACTCAGGTGTCCTTAAGGCTGGGTGAGATGTCAAAATATTAAATGCTTGGCAGTAAAGGAACACAAAACACAATCAAACCCAGATTATCATCGCAGATTTAGGTAAATCTATTAAATCACTTGGGTTTGATGCACTAATTCAACACTTGAGGAATATTTCAAAAACTGTCCAAGTTTATGTTTCTGGCTCTCAATTTATTTGCAGCTCAGTCACCCTGGCATTCTCACGTGACATAAGTTCCCCCTTAAAGAGGAATTAAGCATTTGATAAACAACTGTGGTAGAACCATTCCTGCTCTCACTTTGGACCTCACCGGTTTAATCTGTGAAATAAGGTTTGTGATGGTGGGACTTGATTAAAATGTTTCACTGAGTTAATTGCAGCGTCTGTAATTAATCACATTTTAGTCAAAAACTGTATAGGATCGACAAAATAAGCAACATTTTCAATTCAAAAACCAGTTTTGCTGCAAAATTATTGATCCAATAGACATATGAGCTCAACTAGAAAGATATTTATTGTTCTTAATCTGATCAACCATCAGATCATACTGTATACCTGTTCAGCTTCAAAGTGTTTCAGGAACCCCTGATTTGTGGACGGTGACGTCAGCAGTGGGACGTATGTGCTACTGTAATGTGTTTAGCTTTGACATTTTAGGCTAGCATAACTTTACTGATCAGCTAATTCCTTTTTGAATAATTTCCACACAATAATAGATTGCATTTTGAAGCAAGAATTAACCCCAGTGGACCAAGAGAAGCAGCTTTTTTATCTATAGCAGTTGTTTGTCAATGTTTGTGGCTTGTGCATCAGATTTACAGACGTACCAGAAACATGCAAATGCAAAAGTTCTGGCCGGAAGCTTTGTATTGTGCATTTGAGAGAGAGAAAAAAAAAAAAAAAAAAAAAAGCGATTCATTGCGCAAAAAGGTTAAATAAAATTACTGAGAAAAATTATGTTTTTAAGGTCAAATTTACATGATCTGAAACTGTAAATTTATGTCTTTAGGTAATAATGCTATTATCAACTTTTTTTTTCTCCAAAGTGGGAAGTCACAGACTTGGACTTTACCTGCAAGAACCTCCTGATTTCCTTTCTCCAGCTCGTCCCAGTCAAAGGCTTTTCCCATCTCTGTAACGATCTCAGCGCTGACGTGGGTGGGCAGAGTGTGTGTTTCTGGAGGGTGTGTGAAGTAGCTGATCCTTCCTCTGCATGAAATGAAATGAATTCACATCAAACAAACGCTGATCGAGTATCACAAGTTTTAAAAGTCTGGTCCGCCCACCCCGTCCAGTCCATCAACACGCTCTTAGCTGCTTTGTCAGAGTCCGGCAGCCCCCCTTTCCTCAGTTTGCCTTGCCGCCGGGCGAGAAGAGCCAGGAACTCTGGAGCCGTCTGGAAGTCTGGAACGCCGTAGTGCTCAATGATCTGTGCAGATAAAGGCGCCGTCAATAGCCTGATAGACTGAGAAGCGGTACAGACGGGTAAATCGCCGTGGAGAGCCGCTGGTTCGGACCTGGGCCTTGTTACACCTGCGGAGGATGGCTTCAACGGGTGGAAGGGGATCCACAAGCTGTTCGATTTTCACGCAGTTACGAAGGATCATTGCCGCGTCGGTTGTTGATGTTGCCATGACGATTCCAGGACAATCCAGGAGCTTAACATGTTTGTCCAAATGCACTTCTTGAAGACACCTGAAGACCAAAATAAATAAAAACCTTTCAGCAAAAGGACTACTCTTGTGCTCAGGGAGTCCACTTATCGATTTGTCTCCGTCAACTTAAACGCCTCTGGAAGTAATAAGTTTAAGTGAGAAGATTGGAGGGTTTCCCCCCTGTCCATTGCAGCTGTGAAGTCAAATCTTGATATTTCAATGGTGAACTATGAACGTGAACTAATTAAATTTAATGTGTTTGAACTGAATTTTGAAGTAGCTGAGAATCAATCAAACCAAATTTTTACTCGTTTAGCAGCAACAAGGCATTTCAAAGTGCTTTACATCATAAAAATACAAAGTCATACAACACACAGTCAACAACTGGAACATTACATATATTTATTGATTAGTGTTTTATTGATTATATTTCAAAAGCAACTCTAAACAAGTGGGTTTTTAGCCAGATTTAAAAGGCACTCAGTGTTCTGGCTGTTTTGCAGTTTTCTGGAAGTTTCTTCCAGATTTGTGGTGCATAGAAGCTGAATGATGCTTCTACATTTTTGGTTCTGGACATGCAGAACAGAACCAGAACCAGAACCAGAAGACTTGAGAGGTCTGGTTGGTACAACAACAGAACCAGAACCAGAACCAGAAGACTTGAGAGGTCTGGTTGGTACAACAACAGCAGAACAAACTGCCTACTCTGTTCAATGTAAATAGATTCTGTCACTGGTTTAACACATCGAAATCAAACAACTTGATGACATCCTGAAGCAGTAATTCGGTCAAAAGAATCAGTTGTGTTGGGACTCAGAACGCCACTGATTTAGCACATGGAGCTCAGCATCACACTTACTTTGTGACCCCAGGTGTGGCTCCGACGCTGCAGGCCCGCGCCCGTTTCAGACTGTTGATCAAACTGCTCTTCCCCACGTTAGGAAAACCTACCAGAAATATACATGAATAAAGTTAGATTTGTTTGGTTTTTTTCATGCGCCCTACAGTGAGTGAAGCCTGAAATTAAGATTACAGATCTAGAGAACCCTAAAACCACAGCAGCTTACCCACAACTCCCACGGTGATGGCAGTCTTGATGTCCTGGTTGCGGCAATAGTTTCCCAGTAATTTCATCAGGCAGTCGGCTCCGATGCAAGCACTGGTGCTCAGGAGCTCAGAGGTGGCTTGAGTTACTGGGACATTGCTGCGTTTCTGCCCAAGGGGAAAAACAAAAAAAACAGAATGTATACTGGTGATACAATTAACTTTAATAAAGCGGCTTTATTATTTCCAAGTTTGCATCGATTGCCATTTTCGGTATGATCACCAACGTTTAAAAAATATCAAAATCTGATAATAATGGCCAATAACCGTCACATGACCAAACAAATAACACAAGACCAACCTCCTCCACTCCAGAGATATGGCAGCAAGATGGGAATTAATATGGGTTGTCAATATCAGCCCAGTGTTAAAAATGACTAACAAAGGCAGATACCAACATTAGATACTGATGTAAATATCGGTTGTTAATATCGACCCGATACTGATGCATGTTAAAAATGACTAATATGAGCAGATATCAATGTTAGATGGTGACTTATTGTGCATCCTTCCTATTGTTAACCATACACATGTATATGTGACCTGGTGGATGGGTCTGTCAGTCAGCCCTGTCACGGCAGAGCAAAATGAGACAGTGGCCGATTTTCAGACCTTTGCGAAGGTCGGCTTTGCATCGGCTGATAGTCGATCACCCAAAAATAAGGAACTCTGGGCCAATTTATCAAATATTTCAACATTAGTTCAGTAACAAGATTACAATTCTTGGCACTTACCAAGTTCTTAGTTTGTTGCTGAGTAGATGCTTTGAAAGCCACAGTAGGAAACTCATTACGGAGATACTTAATCCACTTTTCCACGATTTCTTTCGATACCAAATCTAGAAATCAAGGAAGGTGTAAAATAAAAATCATATGAAAATATATGAACCCTTTCAAATATTTGTATATATGCTTGTAATCACAGGTACAAGCATTCTTACCAATCTTATTAAGGACTAAAACAATCTTCTTGTTGGTTCCGCTCTGGATGACGGCTTGTTCCACCTGAGGACATCTGCAGCCCAGAGGGTCACGCGCATCCAAGACCTCCAAAATGACATCCGAAGCCTCCACCACCTTACGAAGCAAAACGCTTTTAATAAAACTATTCTATTCAAAAATTATTAACACGGGGATTGACTGAAGCCTACCTTTTTAAATTCTCTGTAATATGCCTTTCTTGAATTCTCATTTTCAAAGTTTACATTTTTTTCCAAACTCTGCATCTCTGTTTCCTTTGGCAACAAGAAAAGAAAACTTGACACAAATTGTGAAATATGCAGCATCTGATTAGCGTTCAGACTGGGATTTTTATACCTTCAGCTCAAACTCTCTTTGTCGCTGTAGGATGTCGTTCTGAAAGGTTTGTAAATTTCTCCTCTTCATCATCTCACGCTCTCTGGACAGCTTCTGCTTTTCCTGGAGATCTTGAAGCTGAGAAGAGATGCAGATTACAGCTGAATCCAGTTCACTAACCTTCCCAACTGTCCCTCCAACCCAAATTCAAGTAGATGTTAAATAATCCAAAGCAGAAAAGCGAAAACTCCTTCAACAAGCTCATCTATCACCAGATCGTATTGATTTGTTGCATTTTCCCATAAGTATAATGTAAACAGTTGTTATAGCTAAACCAGACGCTAGCTAGAAAATTTTTAATGTGTTAAAAAGACACAAATCAAATTTAACCTTGCTAAATAAAGTAATTTAATTCAAATGTATTTGATGATTTAATACCAACATTCTACCAAAATGGATACTGTACTATATATAGTTGCTTTGAAATAGTATTACATATAGTAGTACATGACTGATTAAGTGCAACTACAACTGAGTATACCAAAGCTTTAAAATATATGGTGCAGTTATTCTATTTAAGGGTGAGGCATTATAACACATCACACTAAAGATTACTGCAGTTTTGTGTGTTTTACATATTAAAATTCTAAATCTGTATATTTAGAATTTTACAATATTCTAAATATTTACACCAGCTTTTTATTGTATTTTGAAATGTTCGAAGATATTAAACAAAAAAAGAATAAGGCACACATCAAACTACTCAAACTAATAGGCATTTGTTGTAAGAAAAATACTTTCCATTAAGAAATACTTAAAAATGCTATTTTTTTATTGCTTACAAACATAGCTCATATCAAGATATCAAACTAAATTTTAATGTATTATTTCAGATTTAATGAATAAGCTGTGTGTTTTATGTTATTAGAATATTTTTAAATAAATTATGGCAAATTAAATTTGTTTTTTATTTAAAATGGACAACGCTAATTTATCAACATACATGTGTTTCAATCTGTCATCTAAATGTGCCACACGTCTCTAGTCTCTGGCAGGTCAATATAGGTAAAAAGCAATAATAAAACATTCAAGCACATGGCATAAATACATATAATCTTATTCAAAATTGCTCATATAAAAAAGAAATTAGAAGTTGAAAGCAATTAAAATGTACCCTTTGCTTCCTGACATCCTCTGGTCTCCTGGAGTCCTTGACCTGGTGAACAGCCGGCTGCTTGCTATTATTTGTCGGCCCTGATCCTTCTGTCTTCCGCCCATCTTTATTCTGAAAACAGCAGTTTAGTTCTTTACTACTTTTAAAGGGATCACGAGTCCGGACAAGGAACAACAGATTCAAATCAAAGGCCTTAGTGTCTAAGTGAAGACACATGTCTTTATTATATATAAAAAATAATTTTACAGTTAAAAATTATTATTATTATTATTTTATTACAGACTTGTTCTCAATGCCTCTTCTGTAATGTGAAACTGCAGAATTGTTCAGAGAGCCTATTTCTACTAGCTATTAAACCATGTATATTCTCCAATGAGCGATGTTAGCGCTTGGATTTCGACTTAAAACGTTTTTTCTTTTTAATACGGAATATGACACTTTTGTCAAAACTACACCCTTGTGTCAAAAATACAGGATTTATATATATTCGTGACAGGCATTATGAAGTTAATCCTGAAGTAAAGTTAGCTACAGGCAGCGTTAGCCGCGATGGTGGTTACCTTAAACTTCCCGAGAAAACCAAGACGTTTAGCTCGTTTCTGCTCTGTGACCAAAAACAGAAACCGGTGAAACAAACCATAAGCACATACATATTAGGCAATAACATTTAGCACAGCATTGGTATACGTACTTGCTTTTGACATAACTTCACCCTCGCCTTCTTCTTTCGCACGTGCAGGTCAGCTGGCTAGTCAAGTAAACTGTCAACATCCGGTAAGTGTCAAAGTAAAAGCATCGTCTAACTTATCTGTAACCGAGTGAGTAGAACTACTTCAAACTATTTTAACTTAAGTAAAAGTAAAAGGTAGCCGTCCAGGAAATTACTCAAGTAAGAGTAAAATGTAAAGTTATATGGTTAAAAAAAAAGAAAAAAGAAAAAAAAATGCTACCGAGTCACTAATAATAAGTCCTGTTTTAATATTTTAAAATTATATCATCATATAGACAAAGTTACATGCAAATTCTGGTATGATAGCAACTAAAATAAAAACATCGTACAAATAAATAACATAATTACAAAATGTGAAGATAACACTTTTTCAAATCTTTTTTTTTATTCAGTTTAAAACTTATGAAACTTACAATAGTTAATGTCATAGTAGAGACAGTTTTTGTTTATCATATATTTAGCTGACCTCAACATGGTACAACAGGCTCAACAGATGGAAAATAACTTTAGAACAACAAAGCTTGTGAACAAGCAAGATGCCTCACTTTATCAAACGATTTTCTTCATTGATTTTAGAGGACTGTAAATCATTTTTCACTTGTCGTTTTTTATTAAAATGTCAATAAAACATTCATCATTGTCTACACCTACTTATCCTTGAAGGTTATACATAAATAAAGTCATATATAATTCGTAGTAAAAAAAAAGTATCATAAAATGTAAATAAAAACATCCCTTTAAAAAAATGTATTCATTATTTATTCCACATGTGTCAAACTCAAGGCCCACAGGCCAAATCCAGTCCACTACAGTTATGTCTGTGGCCCTCAATAGAACTTCAAGATAACAGTTATATTATTTAATTTTTAAGATGTACTTACTGAATACAAAGAACGATATAATTTTAATAGTTCAGAGCTGCACAATGTAACTTTAACAAAACTAAATTTTTTCCATATTTATTAAAACTGTCACTATTTCATAACAGTATAATATGAGACAGATAATTTGCGAAAAAACTGAGCTCCTCCTCCTCCTTCCAGTACTACTTTTGCAGTCTGCAAAAAGGCAGCACTCCACTTCAAAAACAACCAATCAGAGCCTGGAGGAGGGTCTTAGCGCTGTCAATCATCCTCCTGTATGCTGCTCAATGAACCAATGGCAGAAAAATGGCTTACTGTTACAGGAAAACTGTTTATTCTCTGTCACCAAGGGATATGCTAACTAGCCTTAGCATTTGTGACAGGCTATGTTGTGGTGAATTAGCTGTAGCTTAGCAAAGAGCAAGCAGGAAGTGAATGGGCACATACACGAGTTTGATTGACAGCACTAAAACCCTCCTCCTGCCTCTGATTGGTTGTTTTTGACCGAATGGTGTATTTCTGCAATTGGTAGTGGGAAAAGGCAGAGGAGCTCAATTTTATTCACAGATTATCTGTCTTATGCTGTCACAACAATGATAATTTTAACATACATGTATAAACAATTTTTTATAAAAGTGGCATACCGCAGCTTTAATAGACAGTTTTATTAATACATTCTGCCATCACTGACCTTTAGAAGACATTTGTGATGTTCATCCCTGTATCCCTGACAGGTGGGTAGATCCTAGATAGGTCATCAGTTCATCACAGGGCAACATACATGCACACACTCACATGGCAGGGACAAGAGTTCAGAATTCATGATGGCTATTACCTCTCTGCAATTAGGCAAAAGTCAAATCAAATCTCAATCTGTCACGTGTATGCATAATTATGACCCCACTGCGTCTTGTTTATTGATTCAGCTACCACAGCAGTGGGGGATAACTTTATATCCTTCCTGTTGTGGTACACTGGGGTTCATGATTATTTACTCAGTAAGTGATCGCGTCGGAACGCCAAATCAGATCAGCGGTACGCCTCAGGTTGCTCCATTATATTAATTAGTCCAGTTAACTTTGGCAAGTCGGCTCCGTAATCCGTAAAACCCTCCAAATAGACAGTTGACTAGAGGTGATAGATTAACCAAAGCTGTCGTAATGGTTTATTACCCCAGCTTTGGTTAGTTGGTTGGTGTTTCCCACCTCTGCTTTATTCAGATCAAACTGTGTCACAGAACCATTAGGACTTTTATGTAGAACAAATTCTTCCTTGCAGAAGTTTTCCAACTCTATGGGGCTTTTGAGGGCATGTCTTTGTCAACATCCCTGTTTAGGCGACTTTTTAGGTGAACTGTAGAGGAAAGTATCATCACAGAATTCAAACAAAGTCACGTAGAACAGAACGAATCAGTTCTTGACATCTGGAAATGATGCGATAACGTCCTTTAAGCTTGTCCTGCTTTGTAAGCATCAATAGTTGTTTCTTTCAAATGATTTCATTTTTAGCAAGATGTTTTCTCAACTGGCTCCTCAAGCACATACTGATGTGTAAATTGGGAGAAATTTCTCAGTTTTAACTTTATTTTATAATCTTTGTGTTCTACAATGAACATACATCTGTAAATATATAAAAACCCAGTTGTTAAAATTTATAGTTTATGCTCTGAAATATTAGGTTCTTCATTTTTGAACCTTTCTAAAACAACCCTGAGTTCTCTTCAGTAATTGCTTCTTTTTTTCCACATTTAGTTTTATTTGAATGTTTTTTTTTATATCTGTTAATGTGGAGGTTTTGAAGCTAACTGTTTTTAAACACTTTTTAATAAAATGTATAGTTTCATTGTAAAATTGACACTGGCTGCGCCCCTTCTCTAGTTTCAGAACGATGCCTGTCTTATTGGATGCCTGAATTCTAGGCTCTTTAAGAAACCAAGAAATCAATCAGTAACAACACTATTTTATTTTTCTTATTGGTGTAAACACAGCCCACTCCATTAAACATGCTGTCAATTTGAGATAATTCAACTTGTTTTTCTCAATCAGAGAAGATTAAACCACAGTCTGTAGTCTCTTTTGCATCAATAAAAAAAATTTACTATGCTGTAAAAAGTCATAACGTAGAAAACAATTGATCCTCCATGAACACCTTGAAGAAAACATTTAGTCAAAACTCACTCTTATGGTTGCTTCTGGTAACTCCATTTTGTTACTTTTGCTGACCTGTCCAACTAAACGCTTCAGTCACATAATGAAAGTGAAAACTATGTTTTGAACTGAGATATGCCAGAACGCTACCAGCCGGATTTGTTTTGGTTCACCAATAACATTTGTTAAGCTTATTCAACCGCTGAACCAAAAGGAAGAACCGGGCCAAGCCTGTTAACCCCTTTAATTTTCCATTGGAGAAAATATTCACACACTCTGAAATCCGTACGTGACCCCTTCACCGCATGTCTCCGTTGTCTACTTTTTGACCCACATCTTAGGTGGGTCAAAAAAAAAAACAACCTACTCCCTGAGGTGAATTGACTTTCTGGAGGGATTAAAGACGCAGGTTCACGTAATTGAACCTGCCTCTATTAGAGTGCAGATCTCTTCTTGTCCTCTAAATCTGGTGTAAGACTTGTCTCTTCTCCTATGAACCTCAGCCTCCATCACAACCCACAATCCGAAAACATGTTTCTTTGCCACTCTTTCAAATTCAAACTTTTATTTTATTTTATTTTATTTATTAGAGAAACTTATTGAAGTGGAATAATTCCCCCTAACTGCTGAGTAAATGTTTGACAATATGATTGTTATTGTGTACTTACTCTTTTTAGCAGCTATAATTCATAGAAATACAGAAAAAAAAAACTCAAAAAGGGTTTTTAATGGACTTGAATGTGTAATTTCGAGATCTGAAATGCAATCATTATATGAAGTTAGAGTGCAGAAATCCACCGTGTGTCTTAACCTCATTAGCAGATTGATTTAATTACAGTTGATAACCGGTGTATTGGTTTACGTTTGAGCATCTCTGAAAAGTGGAAAGCCACAGGTGTAATATGATTTTAAAGTAATCCCATCAGTGATCAGATAAGCGTTGGTATATAAGGAGAAGTGTGAGGTGAAGCACCCAGCAAACGCAGAAGGTTATAAGCCAGAGGAAGGTGTGACAGCTGAGAGAAGCTCTCCAGAGATCAGGATGGCAGAGGAATGGGGAAAACCGGTGTTTGCTGCCAGGCGGCACGAAGACACAACAAGAGGTTCCGCATTCACATACACAAACACCAATCATACAAAAGGTAGGCTTTTTTTGTTGAATTATTTTGTGTTTAGACCAGGTGTTGTGTAGAGACTGATTTTTGTACAGTTCTACAACCTGAAATATCACAGGACTGAGATGTGCTGTAGTTTATGAACCTCTATTTAACTTCTATTTGACCTAATGCTAACAAGCACAACATCAACTATAGTGTAAGGTTTTTGAAAATTTTGATTTTTGCTCCATTTGTATTTAAACAACAACCAATTAGTCTGCAGTTACATGCAACATGTAACAGAAGTCATGATGGCAACATGTGAGGTTTAAGAAAAGACGATGCTTCTGAATGAGAACAAAGTTTGACCATGTTTGATTCTAAGACACGGATATTTGCTCGCAGATCCCTTTGAAGGACCAAACTACCACATCGCTCCTCGATGGGTTTACAATATCTCCACACTCTGGATGTGTATTGTGGTCGTTTTATCAGTCTTCACCAATGGCCTCGTCTTGGTGGCCACAGCAAAGTTCAAGAAACTTCGTCATCCTCTCAACTGGATCTTGGTCAACCTTGCTATTGCTGATCTTGGAGAGACAGTCTTTGCCAGCACCATCAGTGTGTGCAACCAGTTCTTTGGATATTTCATTCTGGGACATCCAATGTGCGTCTTTGAAGGCTTTACTGTCTCAACTTGTGGTAAGTTGTCTCAGTGGTCATTTATGTTCCAGACCTGTAAATTAATTTTAATAAAACCTAAAGATGAATCGTTTTTGTGGTCTGTTAAACTGTATGTGTACATCTATATTCTTTACAGGTATTACTGCTCTGTGGTCCCTGACCATCATCTCTTGGGAGAGATGGATAGTTGTGTGCAAACCTTTTGGAAATGTCAAGTTCGATGCCAAGTGGGCCACAGGTGGAATAGTTTTCTCCTGGGTCTGGTCTGCAGCGTGGTGCGCTCCTCCCATCTTTGGATGGAGCAGGTAATCTAGTTATGTGGTTTTTATATCCTCGATAATCAGCAGAGCAAGAACTGATTGTTTCCTTGTATCAGGTATTGGCCTCATGGACTGAAAACGTCTTGCGGACCTGATGTGTTCAGTGGAAGCGATGACCCAGGGGTCCTGTCCTACATGATTGTCCTCATGATTACATGCTGCATCATTCCTCTGGCTATCATCATCTTGTGCTACCTGGCTGTGTGGTTGGCCATCCGTGCTGTAAGTTTTATCCCTCACTGCTTTTTTTTCTTCAGATTTATCGTAGCACTAAAGAAAGCCTGATCAAATCTGACCCTATGTCTTGTTGGCTACAGGTTGCTATGCAGCAGAAGGAATCTGAGTCGACCCAGAAGGCTGAGAGAGAAGTGTCCAGGATGGTTGTAGTCATGATCGTAGCTTACTGTGTCTGCTGGGGACCCTACACTTTCTTCGCCTGCTTTGCCGCAGCCAACCCCGGATACGCCTTCCATCCTTTGGCCGCTGCCATGCCTGCATACTTTGCCAAAAGCGCCACCATCTACAACCCTGTTATCTATGTCTTCATGAACCGACAGGTGGGGATAGCGACACAGTTGTCACATTGTTTTTTTCATAACAAATATGTGTTTTGTTGTATATCTAACTTTCACTCTGCTCTTTCATTTGCAGTTCCGCACATGCATCATGCAGCTCTTTGGCAAACAGGTGGATGATGGTTCTGAAGTGTCCACATCAAAGACAGAGGTCTCCTCTGTGGCTCCTGCATAAACCTTCATGTTCTGTTTAGGAAGAAACTAAAGTACTGCGACCTGTACAGAAA
>NW_006800120.1:0-21122 GCF_000485575.1 Poecilia formosa
TCAGTTCTTCTTCTCACTTGTAACCTCCCTAGCTGATCTGCACTTCACACTTTAGCTTTTATACCGACGCCTCAGTGACCTCTAAGCGGATTACTTCACAATCATATTACAGACACTGTGTGCCTTTTGGCACGGATCTTACCAGACAAAGTGAAACACTTTTTTTAACTACACTTAAAAGATCTAATAAGGTTAAGACACTGAGTGGATTTCCGTACTTTCACCCAATATATGGATTATTTGGAGAGTTTTCATAGATACATTTCTGACTGTTTTATGTATGACAATTCCAGGAGCCTAGTAACAAATACTTCTTAAAATTGGAGGTGTGCTAACATAACCCTGTGCTTTATATAGGAAACAAATACACTTTTACATTTGTTTTTGCTGTCTGGTTGGCTAGAAAGGACAGACACCTCTTAAAGCTGATTCTGAGGATAAGAAGAGATCTGTGGCACTGTTACCGTGACTGTTGTAATTGCTGACATGTGGAGCAAGTCGGACACCTTTAATCCATCCGGAAAGAAGATTCACCTCAGAAGATTGGATTTTTTTTTCCTACCCACCTACTGGGCTACTTTTCACGTCATTGTCGTAATAGCATTATTGGGCCACGGCATCTGTTCCGGAAAATCCACTTTCTGAAAACTTTGCTTTCTAAACTTTTGACACACTTTTAATTATGTTCGTAGAGTTTTTATTTTATTTTGTGTTTTCAACCGTTTATGTTTCACCACCATTAGCCCTAAATATGATGAGGGACATCTTAGGTTAGGACTAGGCAAGTAATTCAGCAGGGATTTGCAGTCCAGCAGCAAACTCTTGATTGCAAGGTTTTTTTATTCCTTCTGCTCAGTCATACATATCATGCTGATTGGTGGTTTAAAATTAAGTGTACTGCAGCAACAACACCGTAAGGATTTGTGTCTCTGTGTTACGTGTCCAGTGTATACCCTGCCTCTCGTTGATTTTACAGAAGACCTCATCCCACTGAACTTTCTCAGACATGTCACTGACCCATTTGATAAACTGGGTCTTTCTGTATTGAGTCTCATTTCTGTGTAATCAGTTAAACTAAAAGTTGAGTTTTGGAGTTTCTCATTTAATGATTTCTATGGTTAATAATCTATAATTAGATATTTTTGCTTTTTTAGAAGAGGTTATACATCTGTCACAAGCAAAATAATTACTGTGTTTCCCACCTAAGGAATGCAAGAGTGCCAAAGTTCTGCCGTCTTGCAAAATGCATTTGTTACATGTACACAAGAGACATTTTGGATAGGAATTTGAAAAGGATATTCCCCCTCCCCCATTCTATGTAATTTGGGATTGTTCTATTGCAAGTTATCTGGATATTCCAGTTGCTCTCGCATAAAAAAATAAAAATACATCCTAAGTTAATTGAATATGTTATATTCATAGCAGTAAGCAGAGAATATGGATTAGCCGCTACAAAATTTTGCAAGTATGTCTACATAATACTGTGTGCAATATTCGTATCAGGATTGTTTGGACTGCAATAGTTGTTGCCTAATATTTGTCAAGTGCTATGAACTTGCATTTTCCATGCTAATGTAATATTTAGCAGGTTGAACAGAGTATCGTGGCAGCAGATAAAACACAAATAGCTTTAACCTAACAGGGCAATGGAAAAACAGATGGGAAGGAGAGGAAAGGAGAAAACATTCATATCACAACTGACATCAAGATATTTAATAAGTTTGACATTCCAATATTTTATAATATTGTACAACTCTGCTTGGAAACACTCTGGTGTGTCTAAGTTAACATGATTTTATTTTTTGTCATGCTATTGCTAATTTGTTTTGTGTTCCTAGCACGTCTTAAAATACGTCTACTTTAACATGTAGCAGCACCTATCCATGTATGACAATGTAACTTTCATAAAATGCAATGTCAGTCTGGAGAAAACCCTTTTGGAATAGCCATCAGCTTATAAACACCATATTCAACGGACATGAATCCCACTGCTATGAATCACGTAAATTAGCCTTTTAGTTGATACTCTACAGCTAGAGTTAGCTGTAGTTTGTGACTATAGCTCTATATTCATTATTCACACATTGACCAGAGTTTGTCACGTTGTGAATGTAGAAAAGCAATATTTGTAATTTTTTTTAAGTATGAATTTTATTGTCACAATATACGAGTTGTTCAGTGTCGTAGGTTAAACACTAAGGAACGCCTCAAAGTTATTGCCAATAAACCTGCTGGTTAC
The DNA here is from genome assembly GCF_000485575.1 of Poecilia formosa. Lineage (NCBI taxonomy): Eukaryota > Metazoa > Chordata > Actinopteri > Cyprinodontiformes > Poeciliidae > Poecilia > Poecilia formosa. Next base: position 2,240 of record NW_006800120.1, read on the forward strand.
AATGATTGAAAGTTGAAATATTTAATAATGCAGAGTCTGGTAATAATACGACCTACCGTCTGCAGGTGTGTCATTTTACGTGGCAGCAGGTCGATCATGTCCAGAATACCTCTGATTATAGGCAAAATAGGCCCATGTTCACACAGAGGCAAGCAAGCAAAACGTATTTATTTTACACAATCAAGAGAAAAATGCGTCCACGTGACAGGAAGCAGCGCCACTGAAAACAGTGATGGGTATGCTGGGCCAATCAGTAGCGCTGCCACAGAACGAGACTCCGACCAGTTGAAAAAATGCGGCGCATGCGCAGTAGAGACAAATATAAATATCGATTCAGAAAAAGATGCGACTCAGACGTACAAATGAAACTAGCATTTTGAAATTTGTCCATTCTGGAGCACTGTCTGAAATGATTTTTTTCTGGTGTAACCCACATGTATATGTACACTAGTTGGTTACACTGGTCTTCCAAACTAGCAAATTTGTGTGAGCAAAGACATGTAGGGCAACAACCAAGATTGCCTCTTTGTGCATGGTACCCAAGGTTGACAACTGTCCATAGCAAATGGATCTTAGTGTGGCACCACAAGGCTATGAATTTTGATTCTCGGCCCTTTAAAGCAGGGAGCAGGGTCTCTAGCGAGCTGCAGCAGCTTTATGTCTGACATTAAGTTACAGGTAGTAGATGATTTTAGAAATTGTAGAAGGTAGAGGAAGCCATTGTCACCTACCAGAGCTGGATGTCTCCAACCCGTCCAGACCCCAGTACCAAGCAGGAGACTTCAGGCAGTTTCTAAATTTAAACAATTTGAATCAACCACTAAAATTGCAGCTCTTACACAGAAGGAGAAACATTGCTTACTGGTGTTAAGGGTTCTGGCCCTGCAAGCTAAACAAGCAACCTTCACACTGAAGCATGACCAAATGCAGGCATGAAGAAAACAGGTATGCTCTACACCCATTAGGAGATAATTAGGGGCCTGGTGTCCTCCGTCTTGGGACAGGCTTCATCCTGCTACATTAGCAACAATTAACTGTGGGTTATTTTTTCAACCAACTAGTTAGTAAGATGGTGTTAGGTTGCCCACTTGACCTATTTGTTGGTTGAAGATCTAACCTAGGCTTTGCCATTAATTTATTTAACAATTTGATAAAAAACAGTTTAAAAAAAAAAGGCTTTAATCTGTCTTTAGAGTTTGAAACATTACATTTAGTGGCGTCATGTGACTTGATTCCCAATCGAGGGCCATTTATTGAATGTCTTTCCCTTCTCTATTTGATGTACCTCCTGTTCAGCAATTTATGGATAAAAACCACTGCTCCCAAAAAACTTTAAGAAACATAACAGAATGGGATTTCAGAGAAATTGATCACTTCTCAATCATCTCTTTGCTGTACCAGTTTAAATTTAGTACTTTGCATAATTTGGCCACTTATGTCGACTATTAGTTTTAGTAATAATAGGCCTACACCTTAATATCAGTAGAATGCATTCAAACCTTGTACGTATTTTAGAAGTTTTACTGTGGTTTCAAAATTGATGTGAACTGAAGTACTGTATTATTTAGTGCACAGCACTAAACCAACAGCGTCTTGATTTGACCTAATGAAACACAAGTGAGGATATCTCATGCCCCAATAGACTAAATCAGATTATACGGACAGCTCAGGTTGCTCCACAAAACTGCTTAGCATAGAGTAATTACTTTTGGCATGCTCACTCCGTAAGAAGGTAATCGCTCCGGAATAACAGGTCACGTCAGGAGCACGCTCAGCCTAATCAAAGCCTCTGTAGTGGTTTACTTTAATCCTTTCATGTGTGCTTTGTTTTTTTTTTCTTTCTTTCTTTCTTATTGGATCTATACCATGTGCTTGCTCACACATTTAATAAGTGCTCCATGTGGCGCAAGGACTTCTTTCACTTCAAGAAGAGGATGGACCTGGAACTCAGGATTTTTGTAAAAATTTTGTAAAGATTTAGATTTGTTTTTTCTATCTCTTAGATATATAACACTTTTGCATGTCTGTATTTGTGTTAGAATACATGATAGATATGAAAAACTGTTAGAAGTATTAGCATTTTTACTGTAACAAAAATCTCCATTTAGCATAAGGTTGAAACTTGTAACTTTTTTTTATTTTTTTATTTTTATACCGCCCGAACTTTCCATGCGATGCTGGGATATTTCGAGGGTAAGTCTGGAATTCCGCTAGTTCTGAACTATTCATGTTTAGCAAAAGTTCACTACTAGCAGAACTCGGATTTGCTCCCGACAAGCGACGGGAATGACTGGCGGTAAAGGTCTTAAGCTGCTGTGTTGAGCAACAGGTGGTTCACATGTGTGGCGTTAAGGTTGATAGAAAATTACTCTGGTGCCAAGTGAGCCAAATCGGCCACTGATGATCTCATGGTTCTGAGTTCACTTAACATCAGGTAATATTCTCTCAGGGTTTTTCTTAATCACTTCACAAATTGTTTTTGTTTTCTTTTTTTTTTCTTTTTTTTTTACCTTTAATAACCAGATTTTTCTGATCTTCCCTTTTTCTTACTTTTGCAGCAAGAAGTTCCAGGGTCAATTCCAGCGCTGTGATGTTTTAGTTGGACTGATTAACTCCCATGTCTTCAGGGTGAAAATATAACTTTGTGTTTGACTTTCGTGATGCTTTTTTTTTCAAATGTATTTCATTTTTTTAATGCCATTTAAACAAACATGTTACAATGTGAAACAGATCTGAGAAAAGAAAAGATTTTTTTTTATCTGTAAATGTCTGTTGTTTTCTTTTCTGTTTAGGTAACAACTGTCTTCATTTATTCCAAAAGGTAATCCTATCCAGCAAACTGCCTTAACTCTATTGCATTAAAGTGTTAGAAAAGCTTACGAGTGAATACAACAACCAGCCAAAACATTATGACCACTTACAAGTAAGGTGAGTGAAACCAGTAATCTTGTTACAACACAGTGATTTGATTTTTATTTTATCTCCTTTAAAGCTGATTTTAGCCTGGATACTCAAGAATCTTTTTGAAGTACTCACTCAGCTTTCAGTCTCTTAAAAGGGATCCACAGTTAGTTCTAATAGAACTAGAATATAATTTATTTAAGAAGCATTTATTTATTTCAGACATAAAAAATATATTTAAAAAATTGTAGACTATTCAGTTTTTATAAATTTAAATAAATACTGTCACATGGACATCACCATGTTGTTTACCCTGCAATGCATCCTGGGTAGATGACATATACGAGGCGCTACCGTGCTAGCTCCGTAAAAAAAAACAGAACAGTGATCTTTGTATGCGCAACGTTCAGCCCTTTCAGTTTGAAATGTAGCACATTGAAATTGAATGCAATGCAGAAATGACAAGAGGAAGTGAAAATGAAAGAAAGAGAAGATACTCAGCCACAAACCTGGTTACTGTGTGGCTGATGTATAGAAATGCTAACCCTAGAGGAGAGTGTTTTCTGTAAAGAGCTACAATTTCTAATTCAGGGTATTTACGGTAAGCATCAGAATGCTACCTTAAATCGCATAATAGTCTTTGTAAGCACCTTCACAAAGACTTAAAAGTTGCTTTGTTCTTTAAGCAGTCATAGATTATTTTCCAATTTGATCTGATTTTGTGTTAGTGCCTGCTAACGGCGTTAGCTCTTGCTAACATAATGTCTAGCCAACCACACTTGGCTGTTTTAACAGATAACTCGTAAAGCAGAGCTAGAAAACTTCAAACAAATCACGTAATGTTATCCTTGGTCTCTTGTGTTTTGTTTACAGTCTTGTGTCCACTCTAACCTACTAAAGTCATCGGCCCGGTACACATTGTGCAGGTGAAAAATAGCAACCTCCATAGGTGACATATGTGGTATACGCAACTTTTTATATGTCACAAACAACAACTTTTAGGAAAATGACCACATATTTAGGGCCACGTGTTCAACTAATCTCTTTATCCCCAACTGTTTTGTATTTTTTGCGTTGCTGAAAACAAACCCAAATCCTAGCGAATTCACCTCACAGCCAGGCTGTTTAGCGAATATCACAACACCACAGACACACACTGAGGTTTTGTCATCATCCGTGGAGTGTAGAGATTTTGATGTGAAACAAAATGGCTGTTCCAAGCAGATGGTCATAATGTTATGTTGGGTTCTGTTTACTTTTTCGGCACTAACATTTTAATTACTCGTTTGATTTGTCACTGTACAGTTCGCGTGACGAGTGTATAGAGATCACTGTCTCGGTGTGTCTACATGTGTTGGGTTTTGTTGTGTTCCAGGTTTTTCACCAAACTACAAGAGACCAAGATGGCCAAAACAACAAACATTTGTCAAATAAATATGTAATTGATGAAATAAGTGATTGTACGTTTTTGTTCAATGTGTAATATAGTTATTTTATTTGGGATATTTTCTAAGAGAGTAAATGTGCAATAAATTCCTGATTCAGCACATAACCTGGTTTAAGGTAAAAAATTATGCAAAATATACTTTCTGCACGTTGTTGTACTTCCACTTGGGTCTTTATTAGTTTTAGAAACTGTCCAAGAAGCAAACAAACAAACAAAAAAAATAAACAACCAGATGTTTTCTGGCTATAAGTCATTTTTTTGTCTGGAAAACAAAATGTTTCAAAAACCTTCCTACAAGCAAGCTGCACTGAGTTTGGTAGATGAAGACTCTGTCTAGAGAACTCCCTAATAAAAGCAACAAAAATATTTTACATATGAAGGAAGCAACGCTCTTAACGGTGGCCTGCCAAATCTTGTCATGATATGTGCGTATTTAAACTTTGGGTTTCAGATTTGATCATATTTATTGTTCATGTATTTAGATAATCACAGTTTAATCCTTGATATTATGTCATTTCTTATTATTTGTATATTGGACTTGTTGCCTGTTGCTAGGTTAGGCTTTGTTTTAGGTCTTCATTCCCAATTGCAATTTTTGTTGTTGTTGTTAAAATCTGTTTCGTTTTCCTTTTTTGTGGTCGTTCATATTACTAATTAAATATGACAACGATCAAACTTCTGTGTGAGTGGTTTACGACCCTAAATCAACCCGCGCGTCCAGAAAAAGAATGACGGCATCACACAGCAGCGTAATAATGGATGCTACTGTCTATGTATGGATCAGTTTTAATTTATTCAGCAATGGGAGTAAAAGCTAAGAACTGGACTGTTCCGACTGCCATGAAAAAGTCGGATATGGGCAAAACAATTGCATTTGGTTTGCATTCATCTTGCTGTATGATCGTAACCTTAGCTTCAGGTTTTCCCCTTTGTTTACCTTTATTGCCTCCTTTCCTCCTGCTGGTTTTATCTCTCACCAACCCTCCACCTGCTGTCTCCCATCTCTTAGCTTCCCTCTGCCTGCACTCACTCAGCTGTTTTCCCTCCCTGATTGGCCCCTCTAGTTCTCATGTCATCATCCTCCACTTTTTCCTCACTGTACATATACTGTATATCTCTGGTTGCATTGTTCTCCACTGGTTCCTTATGTTGTTGTTTGCCTCACTTATACTGTAGGTGTCTTTGTTACCATGTCGGTGTCTCTGCTGTGGCAGCCATTTTGTGTTCTGGCTAAAGAGGAGGCGAACCTCAAACCCAGCATCTTTATAGTAAGTTAACTGAAGAGTTTTTTATTGGTTGAGAAGTGGAATAAAATCAAAGTATTCAAAAGAATAAAATGAGTATTAAATTTGCATTTTTCCACACTACACCTCTCTAAAATTCATAAATACTTAATTTACATTATTACATTAAAATAATTTGTGTTGAAATGCTTAAAGCGTGTCAAATAAAAATTGCAGATTTGACGCTTCTTGTGTGAAGACTGTTGAATTAAAAAATGACATGAAACAATAAAACCCATATGGTTGTGAAGCTTAGGTTTACAATACCAGTAATCATACTATATGAGTACATACCATTCATCCCACAGGTCCAATACGGCAGGCAGTGCTCTCTTTCTTTGAGAACAAATCATTTCTTTCCCAAGTGGATATGAGCTTCTCTTTATTAATTCTGTTGCTACATATATACAAGTAAATACTTACAAGTCATGGCATGCAGAACAACTTATCCACACATGCGGCAGATGTGCTACATGCATTTATTTTGTAGTTTATGGGTTTTCAGAGACCTCAGTCATTTTTTTTTTGGAAGAAAAGCAATCCCCATGTTTTCACATCAGAATATAATTCTAGAATGTGTTTTTGCTTTATGTCCATGGTAAAATGCACCAAAAAATATAAGCTTCATCAGATGAATCTTTTTTCTCTTTTTTGTCTTTTTTTTTTTTTTTTTTTAACATTTTTCTTTGAAAACCCTAAGATGTAACAACAGTAAAAACACATCAAAGTTGGTCATTTCCATGTCATCCAAATCAAGACAGGCAAAGATCTTAAGAGGGTCCAACTTTTGAGACTTCAGTGACCGACTGGCTTGCAGATGACTCCTCCTCGTCGCCTCCACTCATCCCCAGCATCTTCCTCATGCAAGAGCGGAACTGAAAGCAAAGGCAAAGACGGACACTTCAGATGCTTTCCTTCATTCAGCGTGGATCAAATGCGATCTCGTTAGGATTTATTGATTTTGCCACGTGGCGACATATTTGGGGTTCGGACATTGCTGACATCCAAGAGTCAAACAGACAACTAGCAAAAGAAGCAAAAAGAAATTTTAACACTAAACACCTATCTAAGGTAGAATGTTTAGAAAGCAGTTTGAGCCATTGATTATATTTAAAATCCACCGTTAGGGGGCATTGACGGCCTTTATCAGCCATGTTCTAGACAGAAAAGGTCTATAGTTGGTCTCTCCTTCAGCTTTATAGTGTAATACCACCATCAATCTTTTAAGCCCACCCCCCATAAGCCTACCTGCTTATTGAGGAGAACGTAGATGACAGGATTGTAGACCGTGGAGGCTTTTGAGACACAGGACGGTATGGTAGCAAGTCTCAGGTCAAATGTCTGTCCACGATGGTTCACGACCCAAAGCGCAAAGGAGGCGTATGGCATGTAGCACACCAGGAAGCCCAGCACCATGACGACCACCATCCTGGTCACCTCTTTCTCTGCCTTCTGGGTGGAGGCAGACTCTGCCTGGGCCTTTGCCGCCTACAGATTCACAGGTTGGGTCAGAATCCGAGCCAAAAAGCCACACCAAACACAAATCGACGATTCAAATCTGGGTAGCTCACAACGTCCCACTTACTGATTTCAGTGTGAAGAGCAGCTGCGAGTAGCAGAAGACAATGCAAGTGAAAGGGACGGAAAAGCAGAAGCAGAAGAGGAACAGCACGAAGGATTCGGTGTTGTACTTATTGCCCGTTGTGTACCAGTCTGGTCCACATGAACACTGCATTCCCTCAGGAATATACCTGGCAAAGCAGACAATACATGTAGCAATACGATTCCAGGACTGTGTCAGATTAATCCATAGCTAAAGAATTGTCCTCACCGACTCCATCCCACTAATGGAGGAACTGCAGCGCACAAAGCACATAACCAGGTAAGTGCACAGAAGAGCAAAGCATGCTCCGACTTGAAGGCAAAGTTCCCGAGTGGCTTGCAGATAACCAGCCATCTTTCAAATGCAATCACCGCAAGAGACCAAAGGCTCACCATGCCTGAGGAAAAACAAAACAGAATTTAGGTGATGCACATGTTGGCATACTATATAAGACTTGTCATATAGACAGGGTTACAGCTAGTTACTAAATTCTCCACAATATCTTACATTTCTCTTAAATTCTAACTCAGTTGGTAAAGCATGAAGCCAGCTTTCACAGACTGGGATTGCTCTAATATTTTCCTGTTCTTACCACCAAGAGACGCCGTAAATCCTTCGATCTTGCAGCCGAGAGGACCAAGAGCCATGTATCGGAAGGCAAAACAGTAGAAGCAGGTAAAAGAGCCCACGGACGAGACGATGAGGTTCGCCACAGCCATGTTGACCAGGATGTAGTTCAGATGGGAGCGGAGCTTCTTGTATTGAATAGTACATGCGATTGTGAGGATATTGATGGCCGTGCCAGCCACAAACAAGAAGAACATTAATGCTGACATTGAATAAAAAAGCCCCAGGCTCCCTAAATGATCCTGGGGGACTAGGTATGGGCTCAGGGCTGTGATGTTGTCGGTTTCCAGGGGGATGGGGATCCAGAAGTCATCTGGCATTTCCTCTTGACGACTTGTCCTCATCTTCATTGGGCTGGTTTTTGAATGAAACGTTCAACTAGACTGGATGATTAAATACGAGCTGGATGCGGTATAATTTTAAATCTACACTTAGACAGTGATGTGATACTTCATGTTTTTCCTGTCGCCTAAGTGAGGTGGGCTTCTCTCTGTCTGATGCCGACTTACTGAAAAGCGGCATTTATAGGAACTTTAAACGTTGCTCTGGCTCAACTTAATTGGCTCAAGGATGGGATTTAAAGCTTTACATGTATTCCCGTGACAACTTACACCACCTTTTAGCTAATGCCGAGATTAGAGTCTTAGTGTTGGAGTTCAGAATTGGCCAGTATCTTCTCACTGCTTGCCCATGTCTGGACCCCGGGAATTGGCTAATCCGTTTGCCGGAGTCTAAAAGATTAGCTAGCCCTCCAGCACGCATATTACCTAGCTTGTAGCTTATTGTTGTTTGGTCTCGATAATGTCAGATTTATTTCTGGTTTTGATTGTTCAAGAATCTGATTGTGTTTCTTAAAGTAATATACATTGGAAAAAAAATTAGCTTTACTGTTCTGTTTAATTAAAATATGAAACTGTAAAAACTGGAGAACAGGACCTAATATGCTCATAGTATAAGTTCAATTTCAGCAAAATTGTTTTTTCCTGTTAATTCAGTAAAAAAAACTGAATTAACAGTTCAGTTAATTCAGTTTAACTGTTTTTAACCATAAAAGTACTGATATTACTGACTACATACAATAAGTACACATCTTGTAAACACTTTTTTTTAAAACAAAGATTATTTGTTTTTGTTTTTATTCCCCAAAAAAACCCAACATTTTTTTTACATACCTACCATTTCAATTTGTGCTGAACTTCAGTGGTCTGAATCCACATTTTCCTCTCTGTTTCTACCAGGGTAATAGGGTTCATTGTTTGATGTCAAGGTTGGGTGGGGTGAATCTTTAGTTATCTTGGGGTTGAAGTATTATTCTTTGCTTCTGCAACCTGAAGTTGATGCTGACTTTTTTTTTCTTACAGAACTGGAAAATATTCAACTGAATCCATCTTTACTTTTGTCAGTAAATTAGCAGCAGTTACCCTCATAGTGCTCTACTCCCACGCTTAAAAGTTGAAGCGGTCTTTGCTTCGGTTAGCAAAAAACTATTTCCTCATTCAACTTTAACCACCCATCATGAATAGGATATAAAATGCATAAATCGTATCAGATTTTTTTATTTTCATGTTTAAATCTTAATTTTGTGCTGGTACACATTCAGGAAATACGTTGAAATGTGTATCGCATCACCGCCATAAACTCTCCTAACTCCCCCATGATTGTAAGATTAACTATGATTAACTGACTCCAATAAGTAATATCTAACAACAGTAGAAATTATTTTTGATCTGATCAAGGGTCACAATCTGCTATATTTCATAACTGTCGATTAGGCCAAGCAGATGAGAACCAAAACAAATGGAGCCATTGTTGAACTTTCAGGGTTTCTGAAAGCCTCCACATATATGACATCATACAATAAAATGACATGCGAGATTTGAGCATATTTATTTCTACTCATGCGCATAACTCATGAAAACACTTCACTACAAAAAAAGATAAACTGAAAATCAATGGTGAGAAACTCTTTGTGGATATTGGAAGGAACAAAATGGCAATGACTGAATAAAAATGAACTTGGAGGCAGTTTAAACTGTAGCATGCCCCTAATAAAATAAATATATTGACTAAAATAAGTGCAAAAACAGGAAATTCTTCAAAATACAATTAAAAAAATATGATTTAATTCTTTTTCTTTTTCATTGACATATTTAGCAGAATGTTGCTAAGTTGTTCTAATTATTTTTGTTATTGGATTGTAAAATGTTTGGACAGAGCATTTACAATTAACAGAGGATTACGGTCAGACTAAGCTGGACCAACTTTGGAGACTTCAGTCACTGACTGAGTTGTAGAGACTTCCTCCTCTCCATCCCCCATCCCCAGCATGTTTAGCATGCATGTTCGAAACTGAGAGTGAGAAAAAACAAAATAATTATTGAGCTGTTGGAAAGCATCAGACTTAGTTGTTATTTGCAGGAAATTGTCAAGAACAGCCAAGTGGCATGTAAAGATAATCTAAAATGTCTGGAATGAAGTTTTAATACAACAAACTGATGCTTCTCTAAGTCCTCCTTTTACCCTGGCTATCCTTTCCAAAATTACATAGCTATTGGTCATGATGCCTGGCTTCTTTTATTGGAAAACACTTTTGTCGTTAAAGTCACACCTGCTTATTGAGGAATACGTAGATGACGGGATTGTAGACGGTGGAGGCCTTCGACAGGCAGGATGGCAGGGTTGCTAATCTCAGGTCGAACTTTTGCCCACGGTTGTTGACGACCCAAAGAGCGAAGGAGGCGTAGGGCATCCAGCACACCAAGAAGCCCAGCACCATGACGACCACCATCCTGGTCACCTCCTTCTCAGCCTTCTGGGTGGAGGCCGACTCAGCTTGGGCCTTTGCTACCTGTTGAAAAGGCCGTCCATTTCACTCTGATCGCTGCACTCACTGAATAAGATCATAAAACAGCAATTTTACTGCTTTTTTTTACTGCTTTCCCACCATTTTAAGTGTTACGAGTAGCTGAGAATAACAAAAAATGATGGTGGTGAATGGAGCGGCGAAGCAGAAACAGAAGAGAAACATGACATAGGACTCGTTGTTGTATTTGTTGTTGGTTGTGTACCAGTCTGGACCACAGGAGCACTGGAGGCCTTCTGGGATGTACCTGGGGGAAATAACAAGAGTTTCCTTTCTGGTCTAACAGAGTTGCTTCAGCAGGTTGACTTATCTTCTGCGTGCCTTGCTTACCTGCTCCATCCCAGCAAGGGTGGAACTGAGGCTGTCAATGCGAAGATCCAGGTGATCACGCAGCAAGCCGTTGCATGTTCACGCTTGAAAGCAACATTGCCAAGAGGTTTGCAGATGACCAGCCATCTTTCAAACGCTACCACTGCCAAAGACCAAAGGCTTACCATACCTGGAAGAACCAAGAATACTGATGTTCAACCACTTTGAACATCATTATACTGCGATGTAGCATGAAGAAGACCGTCGATTAGCTCTTACCCCCTAGCGTTGCGACAAACCCTTCGATCTTGCACGCTAGTGGCCCAAAGATGAAATATCTGAATGTGAAAGAGAAGCAGGTGGTGAAGGAGCCGACCACAGACACCAGAAGGTTTGCCACGGCCAAGTTCACCAGGATGTAGTTGAGGTGGGAGCGAAGCTTCTTGTACCGCATTGTGCACACGATGGTGAGGGTGTTGATGGAAGTGCCAACAACAAAAAGAAAGAACGTGAATCCGGCCATGGCGTAGAACGTTCCCGAATTCCCCAAATGATCTTGAGGGACCAAGAAAGGGCTGAGGGATGAGATGTTGTCTGTGTCCAACGGGATTGGGATCCAGAAGTCTTCTGGAAACTCTACAACTCGGTTGGACCTCATTTCGCTTCCTTTCTGAACCGTGAAACTTGGGATGAAGAACTTAAATTTTAAACAGAGTAACGATGGAGCCAGAAGTCATGAATGCCACCAAGTCCAAATCTCAAACATGCCTCTTTCTTCCCCTCCAGATATTTATAAAGACTCGCCCACCTCAGATAACGCTGTACCTCATAACAAATTAATTTGATAATTGACTAATTGATTGGGTTTTTTCATTAACCGATCTAAGTCATTTAGGGAGGCGATCTCAGAATAAATCTGCTATTTTAGCGTTGCTGGTTGTCAAACTGTTTCCATTTACATTTTCTTCAGAATGTGATCTAAAATCTTGGGTAAATCTTTGCCAAATTTTGCCAAATTTCCCAATTCTGCCAACCGGAATGCTGAACGCATGAGAGTACACCAACATGCATGCGCCTACAGACAGCTGTTACAGGTGTGCAAGTGCTTTATATTGAGAAGTTTGTTCATAATGTCAAAACCTGGTTAAAACAGGTTAATTCCACTTTCTGGGGGAAAAGCTCAGCAGGCCGTTGCCTGTTAATCTGTTTGCCTGTAACATCATGTCTCATAATCCCATACAAAGAACAGGATAATCCATCCCGCTACTTTAGCTGTTTGTGTTAACTCGTTGGCAATTAGCCTTCGTCACAGAGCTTAAAGGATTCTCCCTGTTGGAGTAATCGTGGAAGTCTCTGTCCAACAACGCCACACAGAAGAGACGGTGAGTTTTAGTGTTTCAGACAAGGAATGCATAAAAACAAACGCTGCGCCTCTTTCACAGATTGCAGTGGTACTTGCATTAGATTCTGCATAAAAAACAGTTCTACCGAATTATTTTTCAGCATAAAATATTGCCAACCATAATTTTTTTTAAATCCTCCTGTGTCCATTTCCAAAAATAAAAACTCATATCATTTCTGACTTGGTTATTATGAATGTATTAGATTTAAAAAAATTGGACAAATGGATGTCAGCAAGACAGTTTTTCTACTCTCCAACTTCCTCTCCAGTCACCTTCATCTTTCAGGAGCGGAACTTCCAGGGTGAAGACAGAGCGGGATTAGGATTATCCCTAACAACCAGCACAAAGACTTGGTCCCTTTTCTATTTATATTTGACCTATATAAATGCTCTGTAATGCAGTGATCAAAGCTCATAATCAAACGACGAACATTTGATTGTGTTCGAGAATTAAAAACATCCTTATTAAAACAACCTCAGAAATAACCCAGGCCTTGGGAAAACCAAGAGTACTCTCCCTGTACCTGGAATGTCATAAATTGAAAGTATATGAGGTAAAATGAACAAATAAATAAATAGGAAGTCATATTTTGTGGTGTGGTTGAATTACGTCCAATCTCAGAGTATTGTCATAAACCTTTAGCATTCTAGTTGTCCATAGATGGTTTATAGAAAGAATTAAAGCCTATTAGTCCAAATACTGATGTGAAATTTTAAATACAAAACTACAAGTATGCATATACTTGGCCATGGTGGACCTGGGTTTTTCCATAAACAGCAACAGAAAGACACACTACTGAGGATCCAGAGGTCACACCAGCTTGCTGCTGGATTATGACTCTGAGGTCTTGGCACACTTTGGTTTTAAATTAGAAAAGTTGTAGGAAACTAAAAAAAAAAAAAAAAAAAAAGTAATAAAAATAAGGGGGGAAAAAATGCTGAATTTTTAAGACTGAATTTGTACACTGAACAAACTTCAACCAAAAAAAATTATTAGAATTTATTACAACTAATTTTATTAGAGTTTTAATCAAATCAGCTTGAGCAAAACTTATAAAATTAGCTTTATTTCTGATTTCAAAACAAACCAAATTTGGCAAATCAAATTTGAAAATCAAATCAGAATTATAGTTTGAGCAAAACTAATAAAATTAGCTGTAACAAATTAGAGGTTGTTGTTTTTTTTGTTTGTTTTTTTTTTAGTTGGTTCAAAGAAACATTGTTTTCAGTGTGGGCAGCTAAATGGTTCAGTATAATGAGAAAAATATAATGCCAATGGAAACCAATTTCAGTGTTCTGCAAGTAAAATGTTTCTCTGCATGTACTTGATACAGGACTTCCACTGCAGAGTTTGAATTGAACTAAACTGAATGGATTGTGTGTAATTAAAAAGTTAATATTTTTAACTAAACACAAGCCTGCTCAGAACCTGACTTGTTTTTTTTTTACTTTGGAACAATACTGTTGTTTGAACACAAAGTGTTCAAAAAGCCCTAACACCTATAATGTACTCACCCTGTGAGATCCCAGTCCTGCATTTGATATAGTCAATCACAATATCCTATATAAGTCCAAACATTGCATGTTGATTAAACCATCAACTCTACCAACATAATTCTGATGCTAAGTCCTAAATGAAGATGTATGTCAAATACACAAAATAGATATAAAAAAATTACTACTATGTCTAAAAGTTATAGACCGAATTTGAACAATTGAATTCTATTAAAACATTAATCTGTTTTGAGTATGGAGATTGGTGTAAAGCTGATGCAAGGAAATTTGAAAAGAAAATCTAAGTCTGATATTTATTGAAACTGACTTACAAATATTGCCTGAGGTGTAGAACGAAAACCCATTTCATTTCAACCTATGTTAGTGATGTGAAGATATATCCAGCTTACAAGATGAGAAAAGCACCATCCATCCATCCATCCATCCATCCATCCATCCATCCATCCATCCATCCATCCATCCATCCATCCATCCATCCATCCATCCATTTTTTTAACCCTAATCCCATTGGGGACAGCAGGGGTGCTGGTGTCAATCTCCAGCTGTCAGCAGGTGAGAGGCGCGGTCACCCTGGACGGGTCGCCAGTCCATCACAGGGAGAAAGGCACTATTTTTGGTTAATTAGAAAAGAATACAAATATTTTTGAAATCTGAAGCTGGAATACCTAAAAAAAATTTAGATTTGAACAATTCTGAAATAACTTAAAAGGATTAAAATGTCTTTAAGTGTTTTGGACTGACTGGACTGTGTGTGCAGTTACAGCCTTTGACTTTCACTTCTAAGCTCTAGAGTCTTTTCTCTCTGTGAAAAGTTCTGATACGATGTTTGACTGAATAGGAGCTCCTGAATTCATTTGAATTGGAATTACTTGTTTTTGCCTCGATGTGTGGAGTTTACCTGATCTCTCTCCATGTGTGGGTTTCAGTGGAAAAAGTTATAAATTTGGTCAATTTGTGTTGATCGCACTCTGGACTGGTCACCAGAGTCCAGATGTCCAGTTTGCCCATTTGTATCCCATATGATGCATTTGAATTTTATGCTTTCCTGCCTCCATTTTTCACCTGTAGGTTAACTATTGTGGATTAGTTAATTGTTTATTTATTTTTGCACCTATTAGTGAATTTTGGTGACAATGGGGTGCCATGCAGAAGTTTTGTTGCAGTCCAGCAGTTTTTGCATGTCAGTGTATTTTATCTTTGCCAGTTATCATTATTTCACATAGTCATCAGCATACAGGATACATCCATCGAGGATTTGGAAGAATATCTTTTTTTCCCCCTCCCTCCAACTCCTGCCAATATTTTTACACCTAGTTTTTAATTTCCTTCAGTAGTTTAGTTGCAACTATTGACCTTTGCTTACACTCCCACTGCACATAGTGATTAAATTAGCTCCTTATGGAGGAAAGACTTGGAAGTCAGATAAGCCAATCCCCAATGCTATTAGGATTGCTAATCACATTTCAGCCTACTCTCAGTTAACCTCCTTTCTGTTAGCATTAGGGTGGATGATCTCCGCCTGTGTTGTTTTATCTGGATCAAGAACGGATAACGCCATGTGCTGTGTGGATTCCCACACGGAACATGATTGTTGCATTTTTGCTAATTACAATCCAAACGTTGTTGGCAGAATGTTGTACAAAAGGGTTGCTTTAGCAGAGACAGACGCCTTCCAATAATAAGCCGATTTTAAAAAGTGAGTTATATTCTGTTTAAGTCTGTTGTGACCAATTAAACTGCATGATTGTGAATTCTGGGTCGGAAAGTCGTGAGTTTCTTACCAACCCTGGGTTCAAAATCCAACATGGCTGCAGCGCATATAAAGACGTAGTGAAAAGTGACGCAGTTAACATTTGATTTGCATATCTGGTGGTTTGTATTTTATTACATCGTGTTGCAAGAATGCTTGAATGCTGAAAATTTTAGTCAATCAATCGATCAAGTTTGTATAATACATTTCAACAACAAGGCAGTGCAAACGGCTTTGCATCATGAAAACATAGAAACTTGATAGACACATCCTACAGTCACCAATCATGAAACCAGTAACAGAGATCACACTTTTTCCAAGTGCCACCATCAAAATTGTCAATACACATCAACTATGTGGGTCAACGTTCCAGTTATTATGGGTCAAAAGCAACACAAGCAAGAGAGATTTTAGCCTTGATTTAAAGGAACTCAGTGTTTCAGCTGTTTTGCATTTTTCTGGAAGTTTGTTCCAGATTTCCTTGTCCCTGTTGCTAGTTGTTGTTAGCCTGGTTACTGAGCAGACCGATTAGCAGATCCCACAGGTTTTCCGACTTGTAACACGGTTAAGTTGGACGTGACGTAATTCCGAGATCCGACTTCCGAGGTAAATAGAATGTGGGATAAGCACTGGGCGGAGCCTGATGAACTTGCAGGAGCCAAAATGGTGCTAACCTCTGAGCTAGCGCCTGCACCTGAAGCCTACTTTTTCTTTTCTTTTCTGTTTTTTTTCTTTGCCAGTCACGTCCTTCAGTTTCGGCTTTTGGAGTTAAATTAATCCTGCTGTAAAAATACTTGTGCATGACGAATGTGCAGCTGTAGGGCTCAATTTATGAAATGTCCTTGAAACAAAGTATAAAATACAGATAAATACTGCAATGTATCTTGCCAAAATGAATTTCTTGAAGGATGATGTGAACTTTCCAGAAAAAGAACAAAAGAACACAGTCTGCGAAGTGTCTGAGCTCAGCAGAGAGCAGAAGAATGATTCTTTGTCAGGCAGCAGCAACACAGGTGGGACAATGTAGAGACGGGAGCCTTGTTGTTCAGGGCTGCCAAAGTAACAAGATCGTTGGCATCTCATTAGGGGGTTAATTTTAGGAAAAGCAATCTAAGGCGCTTCCGCCAGCAGCAGCAGCAGCAGCACAACAACTTGAAGCTCCACCGCAGTGGCCCATCTGCTGCTCATGCGTCATGTGAAAGCAGGCATTCGTTCTGCGGATCAGGTTGTGCTGAGAGGTAAATCGGATACGAATGCAACAACTGTTTCTGCTCCAAACAGCTTGATACGGTGGAAATATCCAAGTTCAAAATGTGTGAATCTGAATCCCTTAAAGTGTAAGAAGGTTGAACGTGGTGCGGAAAAACTGAGATGCCTGACAGAGTATTAGTGTTAGGATTTTCATCTGCTACTCTGTTACCCATAAATAAAGTCGCAGATTGCTGAACAGAATCCACCTGTGTGTCATTTATTTTCTCCGGTTGCTCTGGGAGGGCCTCAGAAGATTGTTGGAGAACATTGGCAGACAAAGAGAGTCATAAAAACCAAGGAACACTCAAAAAGCTGGTCAGAGTTAACGATACGGGTAAAAATTGGAAAATTCTGGAAAAAGACCTGTGGCAGAGTTTCGGAGAACGTCTCTTAACAGACTGCCGTAAAAACAATTCAGTGATTTAAGATCAAGATGTAAAACTAATCACATAATCCTAATTCTACTCCCTGTCACCTTCACTTGTTAGAGAAATATAGTTTTCATGTCGTCTTTCAAAAAGAATTTCAAATTCATACGCATATGATTAAAATGTCTGGCAAGGATCTGTTTTCACATCTTCATCATACACTTCATTTTACGGTAACTGCTTTCAAGCCCAAATAAATGACTAACACGGTTGAAGAAGGTAAAACTTCATGTTTTACTTTCAGTGTTCTGATATTTCTCGCAAACATTTTAGAGAGCTGTTGTAAATTAACTGAAATAAGTACAATAACAGATCTAAACAAGCATGGCCGTGGGAAATATATAGAAAATAATAAGTGACAATAGTTTAAATGAGAATTAAATTGTCTTGGAGCAAATATAAATGAGCAAATTATGCAAAACTATTTCCTTTTCCCCCTAGTTTAATTAAAAAAAAAAATAGACAAATCATTTTTTAAAGAGTATTTTTTGAATATCTTCACTATTTTTCATCTTTCTCATGCCAGGCAGACTCAAAACGTTCTGAGAAGTTTCTCATCCATTTAACCAATCATTATTCCGATGACGTAAACCTTTAGTCTGCAGTCTGTTATTATCTGACCTAATCCTTGTCCTGTAACGTGCGTAAGAAGCACGTTGGGCGCTTTTACGTGATCTGTTTTGTTTTTCTCCACTACATCCTTGCTGATGGCAACGAAGCAAATGAAAAATTAGACCGTTAGTTTAAACAATTTGATGGTAGACATGCTCAGTGAATATAAGCAATTCATCCTCCAGAGGAAAACTGATGTGGCATGCAGGCTGCAATACGTGATATTGTTGCAGAAAAGGGTCTAAGCATGTGTTCTACTGAACAAAAGAAACTCAACTTGTTTGATGATTATCAAAGAATGACAGAAAATTTTACTTCTTTGACCTGGAAAACATCTGTATTTATTCATTTTGCTTTGGGCTGATGGCCATATGTACTGTTAATCAGCTTCCTGCTCTTGAGGTCAGAGTGGAGCACCTTTAAAAGAAAGTTTAACAAAACAAAAAAAATAGAGTGAAAAATGACCAAATTCCAACAGGATGTTTAGCTATCTGATTTTAAAACTGTTTTTTTTTTTTTTTTTATTTCACAACACAGAAAAATGTTTAAAAATCAAAACGTCTGTTGTTTCGCCTGGACTTGTTCCTGTCACTGTGCTGATCTCTCTTTTACACTGAGATGTGTTGACTTGCGAAAATCTGCCACCTAGTGGCACAGAAATGCATTGCAACTAAGAACAGTACCTTTTTAAGATGATCTCTTACATGCTGTCACTTTTAATGTGTTCGTTTACTTTTCTATACTTAAACAAAATGCAGGTTATAAATATATAAAATGATGTCTGGAAACATTTATACTACTCCAAATGCCTCAATATTACCGTGGCCACAGGTTGTTTTCACTTCTTCCCAGGGGTGAAAGAAGTTTTAAATTCTTGGGAGTACTATGACAA
>NW_006800120.1:21587-22874 GCF_000485575.1 Poecilia formosa
TAAAGCTCATCTTCTGAAGTTGGGATATTTTTCCTCCAACAGCTTCCAGAGGAATCACCTCAAACCAGATGTTGGACTGGATTTTATTTTAATGTAATTTGTGAATGTCAGAGCCTCATTTTCAACAGTGGAGCTATAAAGGTTATCATTTTGGAAAAAGTCTCATCAACATCAATATTTCCACTAAATAAGAGGCAATAAAAAATTTGTTTGATAAAGGAAAAGCCTCTCAGACTCTGAGCCCGACAGCACCAAACTATTTTTTATATTAGACAATTAATTTAATTTCACATAATTAGCGCGGTAGAAGCCATTTGTTTGTTAAATACTAAATGAAACATATTTACCGTGTTTGATGTTTGTTGTAAATGACGTATACTCACAAAGAACAGGTAATTAGTCCAAGTTTTGTCCTTTATTGAACGTTCAGAAACTACAGCGGCTGTGATGCGCCTAGGCAAAGGTAAACAAAGGTAAAACAACCTGAACAGGTGATCAATTCAAAACCACCCGCACCTTTTTACTCTTGTCTCTCTCTGTCATTTAAGCACACCCGTTGCCATGGCAACCCTCCTGCGCTCCACCAGCCGACCAGAGATTACGTTAAAAACATAACATTCAGTCCGATATCAGGTTTTCAGGTTTGATATTTATTTTGCGTTCATTAATAAGCCTCCCTGAACACAGCGGTGGTTGATTAGCTCATTTTAAACTCCTGTTCTGCTAGTTATTTTGATAATGGAACCGAATTGCGCAACACCTTGTTGAATCAATAATCACTGAGATTATTATTGTTGGATCGTTAATTTGAACACGTTTTGTTGATTTTTATGTTGTTCTTTAATAAAGTTACGAACGTTTTAAGCCAGTTAGAGGAGGACGTGCTGGTCTCAGCGTCCTTGCGGCGTTCAGTTTGTCATCTAATACCGAGATCGACGTGTTGCACCGCTGCTCTAGCAAAGCACGAACAGTTCAGAAACAATATGAAATGGGAAAAAAGTTATTTATTAACTGATTAAGTCGTGTTTTGGATTGTTCTTGAAAAACTAATCAGTCACGGCTGATTAGTGGGTGCAACACGGCTGCACAGTGAACCCATTGATTTTTTTTTTACAGCAGACAGAGGCTCCTTCTCTTGCAGGTACTTGCGTACCCCCGCTAAACCTTTTAGGGGTACGCAGTACTCGACCGTATCCCTGCTTCTTCCTCCCACACTCCCGTAATAAGGACTTTTGTGACACATGACCCATCTGTTGTTTTGAAAGAACTGCAATCAATGTTTAAATC
>NW_006800120.1:22884-47859 GCF_000485575.1 Poecilia formosa
AGGAATCACCTCAAACCAGATGTTGGACTGGATTTTATTTTAATGTAATTTGTGAATGTCAGAGCCTCATTTTCAACAGTGGAGCTATAAAGGTTATCATTTTGGAAAAAGTCTCATCAACATCAATATTTCCACTAAATAAGAGGCAATAAAAAATTTGTTTGATAAAGGAAAAGCCTCTCAGACTCTGAGCCCGACAGCACCAAACTATTTTTTATATTAGACAATTAATTTAATTTCACATAATTAGCGCGGTAGAAGCCATTTGTTTGTTAAATACTAAATGAAACATATTTACCGTGTTTGATGTTTGTTGTAAATGACGTATACTCACAAAGAACAGGTAATTAGTCCAAGTTTTGTCCTTTATTGAACGTTCAGAAACTACAGCGGCTGTGATGCGCCTAGGCAAAGGTAAACAAAGGTAAAACAACCTGAACAGGTGATCAATTCAAAACCACCCGCACCTTTTTACTCTTGTCTCTCTCTGTCATTTAAGCACACCCGTTGCCATGGCAACCCTCCTGCGCTCCACCAGCCGACCAGAGATTACGTTAAAAACATAACATTCAGTCCGATATCAGGTTTTCAGGTTTGATATTTATTTTGCGTTCATTAATAAGCCTCCCTGAACACAGCGGTGGTTGATTAGCTCATTTTAAACTCCTGTTCTGCTAGTTATTTTGATAATGGAACCGAATTGCGCAACACCTTGTTGAATCAATAATCACTGAGATTATTATTGTTGGATCGTTAATTTGAACACGTTTTGTTGATTTTTATGTTGTTCTTTAATAAAGTTACGAACGTTTTAAGCCAGTTAGAGGAGGACGTGCTGGTCTCAGCGTCCTTGCGGCGTTCAGTTTGTCATCTAATACCGAGATCGACGTGTTGCACCGCTGCTCTAGCAAAGCACGAACAGTTCAGAAACAATATGAAATGGGAAAAAAGTTATTTATTAACTGATTAAGTCGTGTTTTGGATTGTTCTTGAAAAACTAATCAGTCACGGCTGATTAGTGGGTGCAACACGGCNCGTTATGTGCGAGAGGTGAAGGAGCGTGAGGCGCGCTGAAGTGTATGGGAAAACATAATCGGCGCGTCGCCCCCTCCAGACGGGGTTTTGGCGCCCCCTCTGGTGCTGCGCCCCTATGTGTTGCATACGCTGCATACCCACTTTTTGCGCCTCTGCGTATACTCACAAAGAACGAGGTAATTAGTCCAAGTTCTGTCGTTTGTTGAACGTTCAGAAACTACAGCGGCTGTGATGCGCCAAGGCAAAGGTAAACAAAGGTAAAACAACCCGAACAGGTGATCAACTCAAAACCACCCGCACCTTTTTACTTTTTACATTTAAGCACCCCCGTTGCCATGGCAACCTCCTGCGCTCCACAAGCCGACCAGAGATTACGTTAAAAACATAACATTCAGTCCGTTACGATATCAGGTTTTCAGGTTTGATATTTATTTTGCGATCATAAATAAGCCTCCATGAACACAGCGGTGGTTGATTAGGTCATTTTAAACTCCTGCTCTGCTAGTTATTTTGATAATGGAACCGAAACGCACAGAATTGCGCAACACCTTGTTGAAACAATAATCACTGAGATTATTATTGTTGGGTCATTAATTTGAACACGTTTTGTTGATTTTTTTTGTTGTTGTTCTTTAATAAAGTTGCGAACGTTTTAAGCCAATCAGAGGAGGACGTGCTGGTCTCAGCGTCCTTGCGCGTTCAGTTTGTCATCTAATGCCGAGATCGACGTGTTGCACCACTGCTCTAGCAAAGCACGAACAGTTCAGAAACAATATGAGATGGGAAAAAAGTTATTTATTAACTGATTAAGTCGTGTTTTGGATTGTTCTTGAAAAACTAATCAGTCACGGCTGATTAGTGGGTGCAACACGGCTGCATAGTGAACCCATTGATTTTTTACAGCAGACAGAGGCTCCCCTCTCTTGCAGGTGCGTACCCCCGCTAAATCTTTTAGGGCTACGAGGTACCCTACCGTACCCCTGCTTCTTCCTCCCGCACTCCTGCAATAATAAGTAAGTATAGAAAATAGGAAGAATGGGAAGGTCGTTACTTCGTTACTTACCAGAAAAATCCAAGGACTTTTGTGACACATGACCCATCTGTTGTTTTGAAAGAACTGCAATCAATGTTTAAATCGGGTACAGTCGCAATATTTTTACCCCGGCCGTGATATCACTTTGGATCAGGAAGTTTCTTAGGAGTAATTTAGTTGACCAGTTTGAAAACCTAAACAGTATGCTGCCACAGAAAGTGCACATGTAACCAAAATGTCAAAGTCCACCTACATAAATAAGTAATTGAACAAGTAAATTAGTTATTTCTTAGGTAAACAATAAATACATCAATACAGTCCTAGCTACTTCTTTGCAAAGTTTCACCATCATATTGTATTGCATTGTATTGTATTGTATTGTATTAAAACTGGGACGTAAGCATTTAAGCAAGCAGGCAAATATTTTTATTTGATAAGAATACTAGTAAATAAATAAATAACTTAATAAATAGCTGATTATAGCAAAAATAAAATCACAGTTACTTTTCACATCAATTGCTAGGTTTCACCCTTATATAACAAAACAAAGCTATGTAGTAAGCGAGAAAGTAAAATCACAAATAAAATATTTGATAAAGAAATAAATTAATTGCTTAGTCACTGAGAAAGTAAACAAACTAATGGACTGTGTGATAGTGATAGTGAAACAAGTGAATAAAATGCCATTCTTTCTGAATTAAGAGGACAAAAAATGGCCTTTGATAAGTTAACAGATGAACAACAAATAAATGGGTAGCAGTAAGAAAACAATTAAATAAATAAGTTTAAAAAATAAACAAATTTATCATAATGGTAAATGTCAAAAGAGAGAGAGAGACACTACCCCGCTTATAAGTTGCTTTGGGTCACCCACATAAACTTGTCCAAGTATTATATTTAATATTAGCTCAAGTAATTAAAAAATAAATAAATTTAGTACTGAAATATATATATTAACCCGTATTAAACAAAGCCTGTTTAATACGTGTTTAAAAGTTGTAATTTTCTATAGATATTTGCATCTAATCAACAAGCCGTGCCATAGCGCATTCAGGGTGTCAAACACATCCCTGTTTTGGGCCAAATCAAGATCATGAAAGCTCTTTAAGGGCCGTTTGTGCCAGAATGTATTGATAAAACCAGTTCACAAACTGTTAATATATAATTCCTAAAATGAAATATTATTGAACATCTTTTCAGTCCCTCCAGGTTTCCGTGATTCTTTTTGTGATTTTTTGCAATAAAAAACAAAGTGCTTGTGACACTAATTTGGAAATATTTGTAATATTTGCACTAATATCTATGACAGTAAGTGTGACTTTTTATTACAGACTGTATAGATTATGGACTATAATCTGACATCAGTTAAAGGCTAAGGCAGCTGTTTAGTACAAGTAAGAATGTTTTTGACAATTTTTGAGAGAAAAATCTGCAATGAACTCCCAATTATTAGTGCAAAAAAGTGAGAGGAATTTGTTGATTTTGCGTGGATTTCCACAATAACTCTTAAGGAGCTGGAGGGACTGATTGATATAATTTGGCAGTAAACAGATAAAAAGAACATTGATTTTATTGATGACTTAATGTTTAAGCACACTTAGTGTTTAGACTAGAATACAGAGGGCCACATAAAAAGCTACGGCAGGCCGGATTTGGCCCACGGGCCTTGAGTTTGACATATGTGCTCCAATTTATTATTCCTAGATACGTTTCCGTGGTGCAGTGAATCAGTGGAGGGCGCACTAACGGTAGGCTATACGTGGGCGTGTCAACATTAAAATTTGAGAGCGGTAATTTAGTAAACTCGCTCGTATTCACTATTGTTTCTCATGTATGAGGTTTACCAAGGGGGTTTTGACACTAATAAACTCCACACTGCCCACGATGGGAAAATAAAAAAAGGGTTTCAGTACGGATGTCGCCATCTTTAGTAAGGGACAATAACCCTACAGTTGTAACAGAACTTGCTATCATTTGCTCAAACTCTTTAAGTGTTTAAATAACAACGTCTAAGAGAATTCCTAGAAACGGGAGCAAAATATAAGCGTACAGAAATCCCTCTCCTAACGTATAATACCTATAATAAATAAGGGTATATTTGTTAGAATGTGAAATGCTTATCGAGCGAGTTTTTGTCGCCATGTTTACTTTGGGTGACGCTAGCTCGCTTCCATTTTCCTCCGCCTCTGGTTGTCAAGAAGATGGCAGCTTCCAGGCAGGCATGAGAGGAAATACTTCTTCACAAATCGAATGAATTTGGATTATTGCCTCAAGATAAGAGCACATACTAGTGTTTTTGCATCTACTGCATCAGATTAAGTGAGTAAGACTGATTAATTTTTGCGCCTTTTCCGGCTTTGTTGTGTTTTGTTGTGGCAAAGCGCCCGGCCATTTTTCTTGAGGGAGCCGCTGAAGTAGGCCGACTGTCGAAAAGATGGCTGCTTCCAGAGACGGCGTGAAACATAATAACACTGTGTTTGTGCTGTTAGACTAGATTTAGCTAGGTTTTGAGAGTGTTACCGCAACTATATTTTTACTGGGTATGTAATGCATATGAGTTTTGGTGAAAGTTGCGTCGAATTTAATTGTGACTCTTGGCGACGCTTTGACAGATGCTAGCCGCAAAGCTAACCCTGCTAGCATTGCTAAATTAGGTTGAGCAGCTAGCGGCAAAGCAACGAAGCAATGGCTAACAGTCAGTTTGAATGCTACACCCATAGCATGTATATCTTTGTTTATTTGAGCAAATCCCTTACAGGCAGTTGAGAACTTACCTTTTCTGACTAATATGTATCATTCTTTAATGTCGTGGCGTCTTCTTTTCAATAATAACTGCGTTAAAGCCGTTGTAAAAATGCTAATTTGTCTAGCTACAATATGGCGACTCCCAGAGAGGCATGAAAATAGCCAACTGCTGCTAACGATAAAAAATTGAATTAAATACTTATTGCCGCTGTGTATTGTTCTGTTTGTTTAGCCGGTTTTCAATAAGTGAGTTTAGTTTTGCTTGTTTCGCGTTTCTGTGGTCGTGCACCGTGTTAGTTTACATATATTTTGCTTGTTAATTCGCTTCCGCCATTTTTCAGTCGAGTAGCAGAGTTAGCGGCGGCTGTTTGTTTGCAAGATGGCTGCTTCCATAAATTGATATCAATGGCTGCAAATAACTTTGTGTAAAGGGGTTATGCATTTCTGGAGAAATCTGAAGCATCGAGTCTACATCGGGGAATATAAGTAAGGAATGTCTGAAAACATTTTGCACTTGTTTTTGGTTTTGAGTTAATCCGAGGCGAAGCTAACAGCTAACTATTTAGCGCTCCAGCTGCTTTGACCGCAACAACAGTCGCGTGTGGTTCGGTACTGTGCATTCATATACGGCCGATGCGTTTATGGGATTGTTGTTATGAAAATGGTGCAATAGCTGCAAGCCGTTGAAGTACGTGTTTTATTTTTCTTTGCTGCAGAAGTCATGTCTGCCCCTGGTTCCGCGGTGTCTGGGACCACTCCGTCGGTTCTGCAGCCGCGATGGAAGCGGGTCCTCGGATGGTCCGGTCCGGTCCCTCGGCCCAGGCACGGACACAGAGCTGTGGCTATAAAGGAACTGATGGTTGTTTTTGGAGGTGGAAACGAAGGAATTGTTGATGAATTACATGTATACAACACAGGTAAGTTTCGGCTTGCATGTTGAAATTCGCCTACTAGTTTCTGCAGCAGGTGTAAAGTTTAGTTTATTTCACCAGTAATGATATTCACAGCAGTTTCACACAACTTTTGCTTGGAACTTTGAAGTTTAATTCAAATTTGGGATGTGTAAAGTTGAGTTGTGAGCAGGCCTCACCAGGCCAAACAAACCCTTGTTTGAATAATATGGTGTCCCTCTGCTGGAGAAGACGGGTTATTGCACATTCAAAAAAGGCGGGCTAAAATAAAATGGATGATGCTGGTTGGTTTAGGCACATCCTGTGTCCCACTTTCCTGTTCATAAAACTGAGATAAATAAATTTAGCCGTTACTGTTGGTGTGTATGTGCTGACATCCCTAAAGCCTGATTAGAGTTTACATTCCAATCCTATTTAGGGTCTTACTTACAGTGTGTGTGTGTGTGTGTGTGTGTGTGTTATATTTATATGTATGTGAATGTATATATAGATTTATGAAACTGAAAAAAAAATCTGTTTAATTTCAGCAACAAACCAGTGGTTTATCCCAGCAGTCCGTGGTGATATCCCTCCAGGTTGTG
This sequence comes from Poecilia formosa, assembly GCF_000485575.1. Classification (NCBI taxonomy): domain Eukaryota; kingdom Metazoa; phylum Chordata; class Actinopteri; order Cyprinodontiformes; family Poeciliidae; genus Poecilia; species Poecilia formosa. The sequence goes on from NW_006800120.1 coordinate 29,190, forward strand.
CTGCATATGGTTTTGTATGTGATGGAACACGGTTGCTGGTTTTTGGTGGGATGGTGGAATATGGGAAATACAGCAATGATCTCTATGAACTACAGGTAATCCCTCTTTTAAAAAAAAATAAAAAAATCCAAAACATGTGGTCTCAGAAAAAGAAAATAAATTATGTTTCATAACTTATGTTTTTAATTTAATGTAAAAGAACAATCATGGTAAAACCACGATTTTTGTAACAGGCCAGCAGATGGGAATGGAAAAAACTGAAAGCCAAAAATCCAAAAAATGGCCCGCCGCCTTGTCCTCGACTCGGTCACAGCTTTTCGCTCGTTGGCAACAAATGCTACTTGTTTGGTGGACTGGCCAATGATAGTGAAGACCCCAAAAACAACATTCCCCGGTAAGGAAGCGTTGCGTTAGAAGCATCCACAATCTACTGACACAGGAGTCTATTTTAGCCAACTAAATTACCTTTTGAATATCTGCCTTTTTTCTCCCCCCAGATACCTAAATGATTTGTACACACTTGAGCTTCGTCCTGGTTCTAGCGTGGTCGGGTGGGATATTCCAATCACATATGGCGTCCTGCCTCCTCCTCGCGAGAGTCACACCGCTGTGGTGTACACAGAAAAGACGACCAGGAAGTCACGCTTGATAATCTATGGAGGAATGAGCGGTTGTCGTCTTGGAGATCTGTGGACTCTTGACATAGGTAGGTGTCTGCCAGATAATTTAATAAACAAAACAAAAAATGCTTCTGGTCAAGTCGACAGGTTTACCCACTGTTTCGTACCTGCTCAAAGTCACTTTATTGGTTTTTACTTTCATTACATACCTGCAAATAAAATGTTTTGTTCCCCATCAGTTTTATATTTCTAATTTTTCAAATTTATATTGCATCCAATTTCCATTTATTTTGTTTCTGGTCTCTGTTTGGATCTGTTAACGTTTTCATTTGAGCTGCGAGTCCCCAATTTAGTCTAAAATAACTGTTCCCTCCTGTAACTATATAATTCACTGAGCTGAAAAACCACATTTTGTTATACAGTACAGAATTATGTAGAATTATCTGTTGGAGATGCATAACCTTTAGGTACAAATTGATACAGGACTTGTAAAAACTAGTCAGCAGTCGATGTACATTTCTGAGTGATTGAGATGACCCAGTCAGCACTCAACTTTGACTGTAAACAGGTTGCAATATTTACTTAAATTCATTTAATTTTTATTTTCTGTTGCCAGATACCCTGACTTGGAACAAACCTTCAGTAGGTGGTACGGCACCTCTTCCACGAAGTCTTCACTCTGCCACCACAATCACAAACAAGTATGAAGGCCACATCTGTTCTCCTTAAAACGTAGAACGTTACATTTTTGCTAATAGAACTGTGTCTCACACCGGTTGGATTTTCTCACTTTGCAGGATGTACGTTTTTGGCGGATGGGTTCCTTTGGTAATGGATGACGTCAAAGTGGCCACACACGAGAAAGAATGGAAATGCACAAACACACTCGCTTGCCTAAATCTCGGTTTGTCTCCCTCCGTAACATTTCCCACTGTAAAGCGGTTGAGTTGAAGTTGTTTCAGTGCTGAAGGTGTTGTGTCTCTGCAGACTCCATGTGTTGGGAAACAGTGTTGATGGATACCCTGGAGGACAACATCCCCAGGGCCCGTGCCGGCCACTGTGCTGTGGCCATCAATTCCAGACTGTATGTCTGGAGCGGCCGTGACGGTTACCGGAAAGCGTGGAACAACCAAGTGTGCTGTAAAGACCTTTGGTACCTGGAAACAGGTGAGGATGTTGTAACAAATTATTTGTGGCTTGCCTGGAAAGTTGGTAGACATCTTACTATTGCTGTTCGTCCTGCAGAGCGGCCCCACGCTCCCGCCAGGGTCCAGTTAGTCCGTGCCAACACAAACTCTCTGGAGGTGAGCTGGGGTGCAGTCTCCACCGCCGACACGTACCTGCTGCAGCTGCAGAAGTATGACATCCCCGCGACCCCGGCGGCAGCCTCGCCAGTCACGAGCGCAACGCCTTCACAACCCATCAACTCTCCAAAGAGCCCTGCACCAGCCGCTGCAGCACCCTCCGCGCAGAGTTTACAACAGACAGGTGACCAGCGCTCAGCTTGCAATGTAAAGAAACTGCTGGGTAACAAAAAATGAAGTCTCAACTCCATGCCTTCTGCTGGTTCACAGCTGTTTTAAAGGTTGCAGCTCAACAGGCTGCCACAGGCGCTTCTGTTGTCACAGTTCGCCCGAGCCAGCCGGGGAAATCCCCCGTCACCATGACGTCCCTTCCTCCAGGTGTTCGAATGGTAGTGCCTACCCAAACCACCCAAGGATCAGTACGAGCCATTTCACACTCAAACTTCCTGATTTAAGTGTATTAACATCTTAAAACCTTAATATATTTAGCATTATAACAAAATTCTTCTGTTTTCAGCCAATTGGAAGTAGCCCTCAGATGAGTGGCATGGCAGCTTTAGCTGCTGCAGCTGCAGCCACACAGAAGATCCCACCCGCTTCTGGAGGCACCGTTCTCAATGTTCCCGCAGGTGCCACCATCCTCAAAACAGTGGCTGTCTCCCCAGGCACCACCACAGTGAAAGTGGCTTCTCCTGTAATGGTAAACCTCTCAATAAATACCCTCGTTCAGAACATCAAAACGGCTTAGCTTTTGTTGATAATTATCTTAGTGCAAGTTTTGAAGTGATGTTCTCTTAGAAGAACATAAATAATGAGTGTTTTTAGCTCGCTTCACACTGCACACAGTCACAAATCACATTGGACTTTTTACTATTTACTTATATATTTAGTATCATGTATGAATTTTCTCTATCACTTTTGAGTCTATTTGTCCTACCAGTGTGCTTTGAAATTGACCCTCTGGAACATATAAAGTTATTTGAATTGAATTATCTGCTGTAGATAATTGATTTAGTATAAATCCAAGTTAGTTGTACAACTTGTGCCGCATCAAAAACCCTCCGGTCTCAAAATGTCATAATTTATGCAAACACTGTTTTATGAACCCTTTAAGCTATTGTTAAGTTTTCATTTGGCTTTTTTTTTTATTTATTTACTTTTTTTTTTTTACATAAAATTATTGATTATTGGCTATTTAATACACCTGCGATAATGTACCTTTGTGGAGGAGCAGAACATGGAAAGTGTTTTGCTGTCAAGAAAATTGTCTTTATGTTTAAAAGAAAAGAGGAATGATTTTATTTCACTTTGCCTTTTTTATCAGATGACTGATCACTGGAAACATATTCCATTCTCAGTATGTTTGACTCTGAAAGATCATTAGATGCGCACCATTTCCTGCCTCTATTTTTTTGTGTAAATAAGTAAATGGTACATTTACAAGGAAACAAGAGTTCCCTCATATTGTTCTAACTGCTAAATGTAAACAATTTGAAGGTTCATAAAGTACTGTTTGCATAAACTGCTGTACTTTTTCATACCAAATCAAAAACTCACCTTTTTCTTGGCCTTTTCTGGATTAGCTTTAAGCTTTCTTCAAAAGTCCCAAACTGTCGCTTAAAGGTAATTTTGTTTTCATAGGTCAGTAACCCAGCCACCCGCATGTTGAAGACGGCCGCGGCCCAGGTGGGCACGGCAACCGCGTCCTCTCCCACCACCACCAGACCGATCATCACTGTGCACAAGTCCGGGGCTGTCACAGTGGCTCAGCAGGCCCAGGTGGTCACCACTGTGGTGGGAGGAGTCACCAAGACCATCACCCTGGTCAAGAGTCCGCTCACCATGGGCAGCAGCGGTACTTTGGTAAGAAACCGTGTATTTTACCACATTATCTTCTGGGGTTTAAATCTACAAAGCACCCTCTGGTGCTCTTTCATGCATGCTGTAAATGGCCTTCTTCCACACTTTGTGTCACAAGACTGTGACAACGTGAAATTTGTCATGTGGTGGGGGGGGACTGTTGGACAGCTCGACTAAGAAAACAGGGAGTGTAATGTTATTTGTTTGCATGACTGTCAGTTTAAAGCAGTAAGTCAGAGCCGCGGGTTCAGTAGACCGCCTTGCCCCTGACCTCCCTGTGCTGTCCGATGCTTTCTAGCGACTCATGAACTTGAGTCTCTCTCCTATGTCGGCAGATCTCCAACCTTGGCAAGATGATGTCTGTGGTGCAAACCAAGCCAGTGCAGACATCAGCCGTCACAGGCCAGGCTTCCACTAACCCTCTCACACAGATCATACAGGTCAGCTATCTGCATGAGTGCAGAAAACAACAAACAAAAAAAAATGTAGAGAAAAAAAACAACTAGAGATAGCTTAAAACTGCTGAGTCAGACACCTAGTCTTCTTCTCTAAGCAGTCGTTGAACGTGTGCTTTTCTTCTCAGACAAAGGGTCCCCTCCCAGCCGGCACCATCCTGAAACTGGTGACTTCTGCAGACGGCAAGCCCACAACAATCATCACAACGTCCCAGGCCGGAGGCACAGGAAACAAACCCACAATCCTCAACATAAGTGGCGTCTCACCTACTACTACCAAGCAGGGTACCACCATCATTAAGACCATCCCCATGTCGGCTATCATGACCCAGCCTGGAGCCACAGGTCTGAACTCATCTGATTGATTTTACAATCTACAGTAAACTAGTAGCCGGGTGGTGGGAAGAAGAATGTTTTTACGGCTGGATGACATGGCTGAAAAATATATCGCAATCTAAGTGTTCATATCAGTTGATATTGATAATTATTAATTGGTTTTATTGTAATACTGCCAAACTGGTGAGGTGACATTTCCTACTTTATCCCCATTTTCACTTTATTTATAAGAAGTTATGAGGGACAGTTACATGTTTACTCAACAGGTTGTTGCTAGGTAACCAAAGAGTGAGTGAGTTAGTTGATGTCGCCCATGTTGCTTAGCTTGCTGTGTGAGGTTGACCTGCTAAACCAGGGGTGACTTTGTCCAAAGTTGGTCCTCGAGGGCCGGCATCCTGCATATTTTAGTTCTCTCCCTGGTGGTAGTAACAACTTTTTCAGCTTGTCAGTGTTCCTCTTAGGCCTTCTAACGAGCCATAATTTGATCCAGGTGTGTTAAACCAGGGAAGAACTAAAACATGCAGGACGCCGGCCCTCGAGGACCGACTTTGGGCACCACTGTGCTAAAGTCTTTCCTGTGCCTACATCCCCCAGAATGCTGAGCGGTTCTAGATCAGAGTTCAGTGAATATTCTATATATTGAATATCCTATCGGTGATAGTATCCATTGACATTATGTTTCTGTTGCGATATCTATATATACATATCATCATTGATTTATTGTCCAGCCCTTGACCCTGAATGTATCTTAAACTTTAGGAAATGCTATTTGCTGCTATAAATCATTGTCTAAAGCTCAAACGTGTGTTATCTATGCAGGTGTGACGAGCAGTGCAGGCATGAAAACACCAATAACGATCCTTACCACCAAGGTAATGACCACTGGAACGCCTGGTAAAATTATTACTGCCGTGCCCAAACTGTCCACTGCAGCTGGACAGCAAGGACTGACGCAGGTAAGCTGGCTTTTCTCAACTGCTTTTTGTCTCTGTTGTTTTTTTTGTTTTGTTTTTTAAACAAAATATTTTTCAAAGATGAGCTCAAATGTTTCTTTTTGTAGGTGGTATTAAAGGGCGCTCCAGGACAGCCGGGCACTATTCTGCGTACCTTGCCCATGAGCACAGTAGGCGGTGTTCGTCTCGTTACACCAGTGACGGTCTCCTCTGTTAAGCCCACTGTTACCACACTGGTTGTCAAGGGAACTACTGGTAAGGAGGCCCATGTCTTTCGTAACCACTGAGTTGTTGTTGGGTTACAAAAGAATGTTTAACAAGATATTTTTATGGTTTTATGCTTGGTTTTCCCCCAGTGTTTTATAAGCCTGGCAGGCCACCAGGCTTTACTTGTGCCCCCACCAGGCTAAACATTTATTTTTTAAGTCTTTTTAAAATGTTTGCATTTCTTAAGACTTTATAGTTGGTGTTCAAGTATTAATCTCCCAATATTTCAATAATGCATAATAATAAGTGATATTTTAAAATTTCCTGTCAACTTTAAACATTTTTTAACTCAAAAACACGACAGGCTGCTGCTGGATGAATGACTGCCCTAGAACCAACCACTAGACTTAGCAAGTTTTCTGGGGGAAACCTTGGATAGTGATGAGGAAGCTGTGCAGATTTGTGGCTTGTTTTAACTGAGGAAGACAATCTACGTAGATAGGGTGGATGTTTTTTCCAGTGTTGAAATGGCAATATATATGAAAATAATATTGGTAAATATCGGCTCAAAGTTTCATATCAGTGCATCCCCAGTTTAAAGGAACCTCTGAACATCCCTTTAATCTCTCCACCTGTGCTTCCTGTAGGAGTCACCACTCTTGGCACCGTCACTGGGACGGTGTCCACAAGCTTGGTAGGAGCCACGGCCGACAGCTCCAGTCCCTCCCTGGTGACGCCGATCACCACGCTGGCGAACATCGCTACTCTGTCCAGCCAGGTGATCAACCAAGCCGCCATCACGGTCTCGGCTGCTCAGACCAGTCTGACTTCTTCTTCGACTCTGCCCTCCTCGACAGTGACGGTGCAGGTGAGACTCCTGTGTCCCACGTTTCTAATAGCTTTTTAAAACTTGCAATGAAAAATACTCTTGCAGCAAAGTTTGAGCTGGAAATGATGCAATACTTGCATGTAATGATGATATTGGTTTTGCCTCAGAACCAGCCCACCCAGGTTACCCTGATCACAACCCCCAGTGGTGTTGAAGCCCAGCCAGTCCAGGATCTTCCTGTGTCCATTCTGGCTTCTCCGACCTCTGAACAGCCCAGTTCCACTGAGGCTGGCGCAACTGGAGACGGTTCTGGTACCGTCACCCTGGTCTGCTCCAACCCGCCCTGCGAGACGCACGAGACGGGAACTACCAACACCGCCACCACTTCCTCTGCTACAATCGGAGCCGGACAGGTCTGCTCAAACCCGCCCTGCGAGACGCACGAGACGGGAACCACCAACACGGCAACGACTTCCTCCGCTACAATCGGAGCCGGACAGGTCTGCTCCAACCCGCCCTGCGAGACGCACGAGACGGGAACCACCAACACCGCCACCACTTCTTCCGCTACAATCGGAGCCGGACAGGTCTGCTCAAACCCGCCTTGCGAGACGCACGAGACGGGAACCACCAACACGGCCACCACTTCCTCCGCTACAATCGGGGCCGGACAGGTCTGCTCCAACCCGCCCTGCGAGACGCACGAGACGGGAACCACCAACACGGCCACGACGGCGTCTTCAAACATGTCCACATTACGTGTGTGCTCCAACCCGCCCTGCGAGACCCACGAAACGGGGACGACAAACACGGCCACCACGGCGACCTCTAACATGGGAGGGACCCAGCAGGTGTGTTCAAATCCCCCCTGCGAGACCCACGTGACGGGCACCACCAACACAGCAACGCAAGCTTCCTCCAGCATGAACGCCGGCGAGACGGGCACCGTGCAGAGCGCCCACTCAAATCCACCCAGCGAAACCCACGAATCGGGGACCAGCGACACTCCGTCTGCAGCCACCTCCAGCGTAGGGGAGGACCAGAGCAGCACAGCAACGGGCCAGATCCAGAGGGTCTGCTCCAACCCGCCATATGAAACACACGAGACTGGGACCACCAACACCGCCACCACTGCTACCTGCAGCATGGAGACCGGTGAAGGCACAGGTATGTCAAAGCTAGCGTTAAGTAAACAGAGAAACTAAATGTGCTGGGTTTTGTTTTGATTTTTACCGAAATAGAAACTGTTGTATTTATATCTGATTTGCTACATCACATGTTGAATTGACCATTTTATCCGTCAGTGTTCTGTTTTTGACTTGTTGACTGAATACCAAGGTGTCCACGCATCCTTAATAAGACTCAAATCCATGTGTCTAAAAATAAGGTCTTAAAATGTCTTGAATCCATTTTAATATGGAAATCTCAGGCTTTCATTTTGTGGTGGCAGGACTTTTGAATCCTGTGTGTTTTGATGCTTTCATTGCTTTCTGAGACTTACAAACTGTAGCCTGTAGTTGAAGCTACAGCTAACTAGCTGCTAGCATATCCTTGCTAGCTAGCTAACGTTTTTGCATCTATCATGGATAAATGCAAATTTATCAGAAGTTGGCTGGATGAAGTTTGTACATTTCTGTAGGGATGCAGGTCTTAAACTCCAGTCTTAATGGTCTTAAAAAGTCAGAAATTTGAGTTGTTGAAACCTGCAGAAACCCTGGAATACATGCAGAATGAAATACAGAACCATTTCACTTATTTAGGGTGTTGTAGATAACCTAGAATTCAGGTTCAAATGGACATATGTTCTGTGCTTTGGGTCAGGGTTGGGTGGGTGTTTGAATGAAATGAAGTTGCTAAAATGTGTTTTAAAGGAGATCTTTAAAAACCTGATCTGCCAGTTCCCATTGTGACTGACTGTTGTTAGCCAGACATTTGCAGACGTGACCTGGTGGGTGTGTCAGCCCTTTCTCACAGTGGCCTATTTTCAATTTTAAATGTATTGTCTTTCAATGCTTCTTCAAACACAACAGTTGCTGATTTCTGAAACTTTGCTGGTCTAAATTATTCCAGATGCCTTTAAAGCAGGGAAGGAGCTTTTCACCAACTTCACAAAATTAAAAGCCACTTTCTGCATTTTAGCAGTGAAGTGAGAATATTTTGTACTAAAATGTTTAGTGTTGGAAAAACTTAAGGGGAAAAAAAAATAATTTCAATCTAAAAAGTGTGACATTGTGAAAGTTAAAATGTTGGATCCCTGTGTTAATGTGTAGGTTCATCAAACCGTAACTAGAATAGATGTTTGACGGAAGAAAGTCAGTCTGATCAGATGAGTTTTAATGAAGCTACTTTGTGAATAGGGAGGTTTCTGTAGCCAGTAATCTTCCAGCCATTTGCCTGTAACCTCTTCACTGCACTAACTCGTTTGACTTCGGCCTTCTCATTAGCAAAGTAGCTCTATGATGCTTATTTGCCCCTGGCAAAACTTCTTGATGTTTGTAGATGCTAAATACAAGCACATGCTGCCTGGTAACTGAGCCTTTCAGATCAGAGCATTAACAAGCTTTGTGGAAACTCGTAAATTGTCCCACATTTATTTTCACTCTTCACACAGCAAATTCACTGTTTCCCACATCTTCTGGTTAAACACAATTGATGTTTGAGTTGCATAAGTAAAGTGTTATTTTTGACTCTTTTCAGCCACCCAGCAGACAGAGGAAGGAGCAGAAGGAACAAGCACCACAGAGGAAGCTGCTACCACTGCAGCTACTAGCGTAGCTACAACCACCCAAGGCAGAGCCATCACCACGGTCACTCAGTCCACACCGGCCCCTGGGCCCTCAGTACCGGTAAGGGAACGACTCACTTCTCTAAATTTTCAGCTTATTTTAACAGTCTGCTGTGTGACATCTGCAATTATGTATTTAAAAACTGCAGGTCTGAGTGTTTAAAAAAAAAAAAAAAAACAACAACTTTTGTTTCCCTCCAGTCAATTTCCTCAATCACAGAAGGAGTAAGCACCGCAGCCAGCAGCACGGAGGAGCCGATGCAGACTGAAGAACCTGCATCAGCAGAAGCTGCACCTGCAGAGGAGCCTGCTGCAGCCATGGAGACACAAGCAGAAGTACGTAAAGCACATTATGCAGATAGTCAGCGGCAGCCTGGTTAAATTTATTATCACAGCTAAAAAAATTATTTATTTATTTTTTTTTTTACGAATTTGTTCTTCCAGGGAGAAGCAGCAGCTGCAACGGCCTTGAACCTGCCCTCTGAGCTGATGTCTGAGGCCCAGGGGACCACGCTGATGGTGACGGGGCTGTCAGACGAAGAGCTGGCCGTGACCGCCGCCGCTGAGGCTGCTGCCCAGGCTGCAGCCACAGAGGAGGCCCAGGCTCTCGCCATCCAGGCTGTCCTGCAGGCAGCGCAGCAGGCTGTAATGAGTGAGTACACGCCGTCCCCTCAACGGCCATTTTAGGTATGCAGGGGCCACGGTAGGGATTACAGACTGCATCATAATTATTAATAGCTTAATACACACAGGTATTATGAGCCTGGCGGGCCACCAGGCTAGGTGGTGTTTGTTTATTTTAAATAGGGTTTTTTATACACCACTCACAGTGACAGTGACAACAGATTAAGCTAGGTTAGTAGCTGACTCATTGAACTGGTGCGAGGTGTACGCACAGATTGCACCGTCTCTGCACCTTTCCATTGGCCTCACACAATTATTTCCAAGTAACAATGCCTGCACACACACCTCCAAAGTTTTGTAGCTTTTAATATTCTTTAACTTGGACTTCCCTAGCACCCTTACTATCAGGCGTGGCAGATTTTCTTGAGGAAACCTCAGCACATGTCAAACTCAAGACCCGGGACCAAATCCAGCCAAAGATTTATGATTTTTTTAACCTCTCAACTCCAGGCGCCAAATTACATCCATTTCAGTTTTTTTGCAATTTTGCGATGACAGAAATTCACTCAAAATTAACAGATAAATGATTTTATTTTTTTTATTTTTTTTTTATTTTTTTTTGCCCTAATGGATAATTAGTGGAACATTGAGTTTATCTCAATTTCTCTGCAAAAAAAAAGTGTTGTGATTGCTAACGCCCACCTGAGGGTGGCAGTATTTCTTCTCCTATATCTGCTGCCGCAGCCTCAGTTGATATCAAGTCGTATTCCGTGACATGGAGAGTAGCAAAGTTATATATATTGCAAACCTCTTTTCAAATCTTTTTAAATTAGTTTAATCTGTGACTTGCATTGCAAAAAAAATAAAAAATTCATAAAAGTAATTGCAAAACCCTATAGGAACTGATCAGTATGAAAATATGTTCCAATATTATTTAGCTTTAAGAAGAACTTATCAAATGCAAAGATGGCTATTAATGTTGTGATAGTTTGGTAATTGGTTTTATCAATACATTCTGCCACAACCGACCCTTGAGGTCATCCATGATCTTGATGTGGGCCAAAATAAAAATGATCTCGACAGCCCTGGCTTCAGGCTGCTTGGCTATAAATATTACGTAATGTGTTTCCAGATGAAGGCGACGGTTCTGGGGAAAGCCAGCAGCCCACCAACATCCCCATCATGCTGACCCAGCAGGAGCTGGCCGCACTGGTTCAGCAGCAGCAGCAGCTACAGGAAGCTCAGGCCGCCGCGCAGCAGGCCTCTGTGGACACCAGCATGCCTACCGAGGGCCTCGCCCCCGCCGACAGCCTCAACGACCCTTCAGTCGAAAGCAATGGACACAACGAAATGGCTGCCTCGGTCACCAGCGCCGTGGCGTCCCTTCTACCACGCACCACTGCTGAGAGTAAGTCTTTCTACATCCTGTAGTCTTTGTGTATCTAAAATGAAGGCCTTAAAATGTCTTAAATTCACTACAAAAAATATAAGTTGGCCTTTAATACATTAATCACAGCACTATTTTATTTTGTCTTGTGTATGTGGTCTATTTTTGACATGGATCTTTACTGTCAGGCAAACGTTTGATCAGATATTGTCATTGTGCTCTTTCTCGCTCTGAGAGCTACCGCTAACTAGCCACTAACTAGTTTGTAGCACTACAAATGTATAAAATAGGCCATTTTCTTTTGTGCATTTCTGTTGTGATACAGATCTTAAGTTTCATTCATAATGACCTTAAAAAGTTTTAAATTTGAGCCGTTACTGTATTTGTCTAATTTTTGTTGCTCTTTCCACGACCCAGCTCTGGCTCCATCAAGTACGTTTGCACCGTCTATATCAGTAGCAAGTCCGGCCAAGCTGCAGGCGGCAGCCACTCTCGCAGAGGTGGCCAACGGCATCGAGGGAGAGGTGAGGCTTGAGCGACGCCTGATGGACCAGCTTTGAGGGAGCAAGAAGAAAAAGTTTCAACGGATTTTGTTTTGATTTTGTGATTTATTCAGAAACAAGCCCCTCAGCCCGTTCCAGTGAAGCCTGTTGTTAAAAAGGAGAACCAGTGGTTTGACGTCGGGATCGTAAAAGTGACGAATATGGTCGTCACTCATTTCTATGTGCCAGGAGACGATTCTCAAGGAGATGTAAGTGCGACAGGAATGATGCGCCGTTAACCGAGACTCTTCCTCTAATGTTGTGTTGTTCCTCTGGGTAGGACGACTCCGGCGCCGTACCGGACTACAGTCAGATGAAGAAGATGGAGCTGCAGCCCGGCACGGCGTACAAGTTCCGCGTGGCAGGAATCAACGCCTGCGGGCGTGGAACGTTCTCTGAGATTTCTGCTTTCAAGACCTGCCTACCCGGATTCCCAGGAGCCCCATGTGCCATCAAAATCAGCAAGGTAAGCATTTCGTTGCTACCTGTAAAGCTGAATGTAACCTCCTGCCGAAGCCGCTAAGTAGCAAGCCTTATATCATCACTGTCACCTGCAGAGCCCAGATGGCGCCCACCTGACCTGGGAGCCGCCTTCGGTTACGTCAGGGAAAATAATCGAGTACTCGGTGTACCTGGCCATCCAGAGCAGCCAGACGGCTGAGGCCAAGGCCTCCACCCCGGCCCAGCTAGCTTTCATGCGAGTGTACTGTGGACCCAACCCCTCGTGCTTGGTGCAGTCGTCCAGCCTCTCAAACGCTCACATCGACTACACGACTAAACCAGCCATCATCTTCCGCATCGCCGCCCGCAATGAGAAGGGTTACGGTCCCGCCACTCAAGTTCGATGGCTACAAGGTAAGAATGGAGAATTATCAACTTATTGGGCTTTTTCCATCTAACTAGGGCTGAAGCTGACTCTGTAAAAGACGCAGCTCTGTCGCGTTATCACAAAAGTATCGTCCGGTTGAAGTTTGACCTTTTCTTCTGTTTTATTCTATGGTTTTTGTGAAGGATCAGAGAACAATTTAATTACACAAATCAAGTTATAAGTAGTTTCCCTACAAACACACATGCTAAGCTAACCAGCCTAATTCACATAAAAATCCCCAAATTTTAATACAACTCACCTGATTTGGGCATACAAGTTTTATATGAAGTATTGTTTGAAAAATGGACATTAGTTAAAAAAGAAAAAAATCTTAGGGGCCGCCCCTCAAAAAAAAAAAAAAATGCAGGCCCTGGGCTACTTCCTATTGAGAGTGCTTTTCTGTCCCAGCCAGCAACAGTAGAAACTATATTTGCACTTTGACTTAAAACTACCCAATAATTTAAAGAAAGACACATTTTGAGAGCCAGAATGTTTATTTGTGGATTCTGTTGTAGTTCTGAAGTTGCAGTGCAGCTCTGAGTATTGATGATATATCAATGCAAATCAATTTTCACTGGTGGTGGTGGTGGGGGGGGTTGAGTGCACAGAGTGCTGATTAGGCTCCTTTATAGGAGGGCACATCATATTAGCACAGCACGCCCAAGGCATTGCTGCCCAAAAATATGCCTGAAATGGACGAAGGGAGGCCCCTAAAAACTGAACTTGTCTAGTCAAGTTAAACAAATAGAAAGCAATAAAACTAAAAAGGCTGAATTCGTGTCTGTTGGTTTGTAGACCAATAAAATTATTTGGCCTGTTTATCAGCAACCTGGCACTGATAAACAGGTGCTATGTCAGCTCTGACTCTGCCACACCGGAGGGAAAAACCCTTCACAGGAGCTGGAGGCGGGTTACAGACAACAACCACCAGCAATTCAACTTACTCTGAGTGCTGCGTTTAGAAGTTGGTTTTGTTTCTAATGTAACAAAAACGCAGCTTTAACTTTAACTACTTGTAGTTCATGAATATCAGGTGCTAAGATTGGAGGGGAAAGAACTAGATTTGCCTTAACCCTTAATTAGTTTCATGCAGTTTTGAGTTAATAACTGCATTTTTGCACAAGAGAAGCAAACCGATTTGCGTGACCTGTAGCAGAGACTGTTCATTTCACTCATTCATTGTAAAATGGATGTACAGAGAAAGTGATGACAATAAAGTCACACTGGACACAAATGGCTAATGCTACACAGTCGCTCCAGTTTAGCATGACTAAAGGAGCCAAACTAGCAGATGAAATCTAACCAATAATTGTAATCCACAGAATCTGGTAAAGATGCCACCTCTGCAAAACCTGCCCCCAAAAGACCCGGCACCTCTCCCGATACGTAAGTATCTTCTCTCCTACCCACTTCAGGTTGAACGCTCTCAACGATTCATGCGACTCATTCTGGTTTTGTGTCCCTCCATAGCAAGACTACTGGTCCAAAGAAAGCAAGGACGGACCAGTGAGGTTGCCCGGAGTCCCCTCCCAGTCTTTTTGTTGTTTTTTTGTTTTTTTCCACTGTCCTTTTTATCAGGAAGACTGACCTTCACTCGTCCTCTTCCTTCTCATCTCCTCCACCCCCCGTCTCAGATCAAAATGGTGGCAGAAGCCCAGATGAAAGTCAATCTGAGACACGTTTCTGTAGATAAACCCCCTTACTCCTCCTCCTCCTCGTTCAGTTGGTCGTAATATTTTTAGAGCAATTCAAACCTAGAAGCACATTCTCTTTTTTCAGCTACATCCCCTTCCTTCGTTTTAACATCTATTTTTGCTTCTTCTTTTTTTTCTCTCCAAGTAGTTGAACATTATAGAAACATTTACACCTTTTCACAAACTGGGAGCCAGGCTGAGCGCTATGTTACCTAATTTTTTTTTCTTTTTTTTTTCTGTGTTTTGTGAATTCTGGGGGGTGTAGAAAGAGACTACATAAAATGTTGTACAGTGTTTGGAAAAAAATGGCTGTGGAGGCATTTAGTTTAGACAAAAGGAAAAAATCGGTATGGAAACAAATAAAGCACTTGTCCTCCACAAACGAGGACATCTTTTCTTTTTCTTTTTTTGGCTCCAAAACAATTTGCTTCATAGAGAACCAAGTCTGTACAGTCATCGTACTGGACTCCAGTCTCCTGGTAAATATCATCACTGTGCGCTTTTTATCCCCCCCCCCCAACCCCACCCCGAGATATGAGTGGTGGTGACTGGCACGTTGGACGAAGGAAAAAGGAAAAAAAAAAAAAAAGAGAACGGCAAAGGAAGAGATTTGTAGAGAAAGAATGACGGACTTTGCTAGGACAGAGACTGGCAGCACACACACACACACACACACGTTTCAAGAAAAACTTCCAAAAAAAAAAAAAAACAGAAAAAAAAAACCTTTTCCCAAAAAATTAGCAATGTCGCAGAAAAAAAAATCTCTTGTGTAGTTTATTTTTGTATTTTTAAGCTTCTTTTTCCTCCTGTGTGTATGTGTAATTGTGTGCATTTTAAGAGAAAAAAAATTGTTTTGTTTTTTTAACTGTTCAATCCCCTCTCCTCCTCCTCCCCCCCGCCCCCCTTGTAGTTTGTGTTCGTGGGAAGATGGCTGGCTGTGTTCAGGTTGCCACTATATTTTTAAAAACCATTCAGGTGGTTCGTGTTGTTCCTGTTGACGGACGACGATGAAAGACGAGACTTTTGTATTTGTTCCAAGTAGAACCGCAGAGGTTGTAGGACTGAAGGGAACCTTGAAGTGGACCCAGAGAGAGGAGTTATTTTATTTTTATTTTTTTTTTTTAAACTTTGTTTACTCTTGATGCTTGTGTTGCTTTGTTTGCCAAACACAAATTTTTCCGGGTTGGAAGGGAGGGGGAGAAGAAAAGAAAGGAAAAAAAAAAAATCGGTGTCTTTCCCAACTTTTCCTCCCGATGCTCGGTCGGTTGTTGCTTCTTCTGCTCATGAATCTTTAATTTTGTAGAATGACTACATATATTCCGTAGACCCATCCCCCTCCCAGCCCGCGACACCTCTATTAATGTCTGTGAATCAACTGAATAAATTTAAATTTGTTTTTTCCCTTCTCTAAGGCTCTGTATTTCAGACCACAGATGGTGTGCTAAGCTACCTGTTTTTTTGGGGGGGTTTTTTGTCTTTGAATGGGAAGGCCGCCGGAGTGTTACTCACTTGTAAATTAGTTCGTTCATAGAGGAGGAATAAAACAAACAAAACACACACACACACACAGAAAAAAACAACAAAACACACATCTTGGCCTTTTATATAATTACCTGTAACAAACTGTTTTTACATGTTGGCTCATCTCTTGATCGCCTTTTGTGTCTTTACTTATAAAAGAAGCAAATATATAAATATATATATAAATATATATAGTCTCCCTGATTGAACTTTTTTTTTTTTTTGCCGCTGATTCACTGTAGGGAGTGTGAAATCCTACTAGGTCCATCAGTCCAAACGTGTACAGGGAGGAGTTATCTGGCTGGGGGCGTGAGTGGAGATCTTCTGTGTAAAAGGGCAGATCCAGTTCGTGACGGTAATTTAAAAAAATTAAACAAAAAGGCCCAGAACGTCAAAGGCCTCTCCGCTTGCCGCCGTGGCTTCAGGTTGGGATTTTCTCCTGATTTCTTTCTAGAAACTTTCTCTTCATATGCATTCATAATTTTTGTGCGTGTCGGTGTGTCTGTTAAACAAAACTAGACATGCATGCAAAAAGCAGTGTATTTTAGTAGTGATGCCTTAAGTTAGACCATAAAGCTGAAGGTTCTCAAAAAAAAAAGGAAAAAAAAATGGGAAAAAAACAAAACAACAAAAAACATTTAATGAGTTTGTTCCTCTCTCCATGTGGTATACAATTGTGTCCTTTCCTTCCACAGTACCTTTGCCGGGTCACTTATTTTTGCACCCTTGTTAGATAGGTCATCATCAGCAGTGCCGAGGTCTCCGAACTTTCCTTCCCACGCCGGGACGAGTGCTCTCTTATCAGCACTCGCAGGTGTTGCGAGTTTCTCTCGGCTGTTCGCAGGTTATCTGGAAATGTCCTGTATTTTCCAATGTGTGTTTTTTGTACTGTAGGGAGTAATGTATCTTTTATCATCAAAAATAAACATGTTAAACAGAGATTGTGTCTCGGGTCTGCTTTTTTCTTCTTCTTCTTTTAGGACTGAATTACCTGCTGGAGGCCGAGCTCTGCGGCTCTTAAAAACGGCTTCTCCATGTCCAGGTCCTCTTTGGCGCTTCCTTCAAAGTACTCCGCCCCGATTTCTTCACACCACTGCATTGCCTTTCTGCGAGACACCTACACAGCAGATAAAGTATTTCACAATCTGGAATACAGTAGAGATTATAGAGCTTATACGACTTTCATATTTGGGCTGGGTACTCAGAAAGTTACGAGTACAACGTTGGGATCATTTCTCCTCACAATGCTCTAAAGTTTCTTGTATTAGGATTTTATGTGATGAAGTGTCAAAAATTCAAAATGTATTTTCAAAGCAAAGTTGAAAAGTGATGTGCGATACTGGATGTTTTGGTATTGAGCAGATATTCTAGTATCAGCAACACATGTAACTGATGCATCAAACTTATAGCCCTTAGGTATCGTTTTATTGTTTTCCTTTGAATTATTTTTGCTAAAACAGGACAGAATTTAGAGAATAAATCAAGGCAAAAAAAAAATGTTTACTGTAGAGTTGAGAAATTACACTACAAAAATTTCAAGAGGGAATTTGAAGCTAAAGTATTGATCTCGACACCAAGCTGGAATCGATACACCACCTCTAATATTGAGCCCCTTTCAATGTGCTATCCCTAAATAAAACCCTACTCAACTTGCCAGCAGATGCACAACGGAGGAAATCTGGAAACGAGACGAGACTGACCTCCCGGTTGCTCAGGTCCGTCTTGTTGCCCAGGACAATGAAGGGAAAGTCTTCTGGATCCTGAGGCTCTCCCTGGACCAGGAACTCCTTCCTCCACATCTCCAAGGCGCTGAAGCTGGTCAAGGATGTGACGTCAAACACCAGCATGCAGCACTGGCTCCCTCTGTACAGAGGCGTGCCCAGAGACTGGAACCTCTCTGTTCCTGCTGTGTCCCAGATCTAAACACACACACAGAGAGAGGGGGGAAACAAGGCTGAGGAGCCACTGCCAGTCATGAAGGTTGATGCATTTCACTGTGATACACACACCAACCTGCAGGGTCACCGTGTTCCCATTTATCCTGACTGCTTTGGAGAAAAAGTCCGTTCCTATGGTGGCTCTGTACATGTTGGTGAAGCGGTTATCCACATATCTGTTCATGACGGACGATTTTCCCACCCTGTGTAAACACGCGCGCGCACACAGACACGCGCACGCAAGATAAATTAGAAATAACTTCAAACTGAACTCTTTCTTCATCACAAGACACATTTAACTCGTCCTGTGTGTGTCACGCGACGTGCAAAATGGTTAAAAAGTCGATGGAACTGTTTAAATATCTGCATACTACATACATAGATTTTACACCTTTCCTTTAAAGAGTCGCGGCAAGTGAAAGTGAAACATTTGAGCTTTAAACTGAACCGAGTCTGAACATTTCAGAGTGAAAACAACAACCAAAGGTTACCCGGAGTTTCCTATGAGGATCGTCTTCAGAGTCACGGGAGTCTTTTCCTCACCCATGTTGAACGGAGGCTGCGACCAGATTCACTGCAGCTCTGAAGCTCCGGCGGACGATGACGCCTTCAGGGTGCTGCTCGGAAATTCGCAATGGGTTAATTGTCATTTATCAAATTTAAGTGACATTGATCAAACCTTTTATTTGATTTTCCAAAGAATCTTATCGGACTTTGAAACACGTTAAGGAACGATACGATGATATGA
>NW_006800120.1:48654-50233 GCF_000485575.1 Poecilia formosa
CGACCCGCACCACGAGACGACGATACGTGAAGGGTAAAACTTGCCACATTTACCTCGTGACGTGCGCGAGGTGAAGGAGCGTAAGGCGCGCTGAAGTGTATAGGAAAACATAATCGGCGCGCCGCCCTCTCCACACGGGGTTTTGACGCCCCCTCTGGTGCTGCGCCTCTATGCGTTGCATGCGCTGCATACCCACTTTTTGCCCCACTGGTTGCAGGTCTCAGATAATTTAATTATTTTGCTAATTAAAGTGTATTTTTAAGAAAAACATGCATGTGAATGTGCTGCTCCCTGTCAGATGCAATAGACTTCAGCTTGTCTGCATTTTTCACTATTCTGCCTCTCATCTTCCTTTTGACAATCAAACACAGTCCCTGACGCCTCTCTAATTTCCTGGTAGATGGCTGGACTCACTTTGGACTTGATAAAACCCAGCTGACCAGCACCAGCAGACGCCACCGCAATTCAAATCATCACTGGAAACTGGGACCTTGAAGGCTTTCTGAAAAGCAAAACTTACCTTCATCTGAAGAAGACGACTTTGGACAACTGAGCAGCGACCCGGTCCTTTCCCTCCTCAGCCCAGGTAAGACACTTCAAACAATGCTGCAGTTATTTATCCCTAAGTGTACCTGAACCTTTTTCTATTTCAGTTTTTCCTTCCACTTAACTTTCCAATTAGTAAACTTGGATCCAGCACTCTAAGCTGTCAGCTTCTTTAGCAAAAACCTTGTTAGTTCAAATTCATTTCAGTGAGACCTTATCAATCCCAAAGGGAAGTTAAACAGTTTTGTAGTTTACCCTCCTTCTTTTGTCAGTAACTCTCTGCTGACCAACAATATAACATTAGTATTTAAATTTGTATTTTATTGGTCTTATGTATGACCTGTCTGAGCAAAAGAAGTTTACAGTTTAATTATTTGGTAACTAGCAACACAAACAAATGCGCATGAATTTAATTTTTGAGTTATTTTTTTAATCCATAATGTTGAAATGAATTGTGATGTGAAGGAAAATCTGGATCAAAAATATATTTATTTTCACAAAAAACAGAGATGTGTATTATTATTTTTATCATTATTATTATTATTATTATTATTAATTTATTTATTTATTTTTATTTGACAAAAGGGCCATGTTCGATGTGTTAGAAAACAATAATGCTTTTATATATTTGAACTGTGAACGTCATGCACCGTGTCCGCACTCTCCATCTGCTTCAAAGCCAGTGCAGGAACAGAGAACCTCATCAGAAACTCCCTGCGGAATGGCAGTAAATCACTTTGACTCGCCACCAGGGGGCAGCAGATGCTACCGTTAAGCCAGCAGGTCTCCATCACTGCTAACTGTCAGGTGTGGTGTGTTTCTCTAGCATATTTGACACCACTTTAAGTTGCTGCAATTAGAATTTCATACTTTACAACAGTAGTTTTATGTTTTAGTTTAATTTTACTGACACTAATAGTCAATACATCCCCGTAACTAAACCAACATTTTACAATAATTTAGCTTTGTCGCAACTTTCTCAACGAAACGCCACCGCAGCAGGTCAAGCTAACCGGTGCTAGCGAGTCCAGCT
>NW_006800120.1:51067-68526 GCF_000485575.1 Poecilia formosa
ATTAGAGTATTTCTGTTGTAAATGTAACTAAAATAACGTCCTGCTCTTTAGTTAAATTTACTTCATTTCAACATGTGATTTTGTAATTTTGTGACAACACAAAGGACTACATACAGGGAAGAAAAATGGTTATCTAAATAAAATGAGAAAATATATAATGTCCACTTCTGTTCATCCACCTTTACTTTGATACCCCTAAATAAAATTCAGTGCAACCCAGTATCTTTAGAACCTCCAAAATGGTAAATGATGTCCGTCTGTGCTAATTCAATCACTGTGTAAATAAATGCAGCCGTTCTGTGAAAGCCTCATAGGTTTGTTAGTGAACATTAGACAACAAACAATTTGGAAACCATGGAGGAGGTTGTGGAAAAGTTTGAGTCAGATTTAGTGTTTCAAGCAGTCTCATAAGCTCTGGGCAGCTAACTGACCCACAGTTCAGTAATGTCCCATCTGGACCTCAGGGTTCCTCATTGATTCATTCTAGTTCCACTTCTTTTCCACTCTTAACACAACACTTATGCAACATAACACCGCCTTTCACTGCTTTGCGGATGTTATCCAAATGTATTTATCTATTCTAGCCACACTGCTCTTCAGCCCCTACAGATGTGCCTCACAGATGTTCAAATATGCCTAATAATCTGAACGAAAGCAAAACTGAAATCATCTTATTTGGAAAACCCAGCCTTCTAAATGACTACAGTATCACTGGTCTATGAGATTCACACTGTCATCTACAGGAGCCCATCTGACTTTATGCTGCTCTATGACAGAAAATCTCAAAGAAATAGAGGTTTGTGACTACAATGTGACATTAAAAAAAAAGAAGTTAAACAGGCATAAATACTTTAGCAAGGCAACTCCATAATAACCCAAAGCAAAGAGGAAAAAAAACAACATTTTATCAGCATCTGTGCAACAACAACAACAACAATGCTCACGAGATCTTTACAGGAACAAAAACTAACTCCAAACAACATGAACATTTAGGGGGGAAAAGCTACAAGTGGTAATAGTTTCACTTTACACATCTGTGTATGGTGAGATTACATGAACTCAACAGTGGAAAGAGTTACGATAGCTAAGTGACAAGCTAACTTTATTAGTCAGAGCAACACTTTCACGCTCCTCTGCTGCTAAAAACGTCACCTCACATGCCAAGATCAGCATGGAGGAGGCAACTCATCTCTGAAAGTGTTTGGTGATGGTGAGGACAGTTTTTGTGTGTTAGTGAGTGGGTGTGTGTGTGTGTGTGTGAGAGAGAGGGAGAGAGAAAAAGAGAGAGAGAGAGAGAAACAGAGAGAGAGGGAGCTCTCCTGGGTATAGCATTGCTGCTGCAGCTCTGCACCAAAGAGATAAGACCACCGCCTTCACAGAAGCCCGTTTCTTGGGAATTTGAAGGCTGCCATCAAAGTCCAGTGGTGACACAAGACGCCATCCGGGTTACGACCGGCTCAAACAGCTCCCCCCTCCAACTGTCCTGTACTTCACACTATAGTGTCACTTCAGAGTGCAAGCAGGAAACACTGACATCTGATGGGCCACGCTGCACATGTGCCACTCTCACTGTGAGTCCGACTTGCACAGCACGACCAGGCCGAGGCTGCAGGGTCCTGTGGGCCTGCGGCTGCGCTGCTTGTAATTCCCGGCCTCCTCCTCTGTTCATCTTGATAAGTGCTTATCAGGGCGTCGCAGGCCGCCGCGTCCCTGCCCAGCTGTCCACGCTTGCGGCGCAGACTTCAGCGCCGTCACTCCTCCTCATAACAGCCACGTAAGCCGATGTGCTCAGAGAAGCAGCTCGGCTCAGTCCCATTTCATCTTGACACAGCGGTCCTTAGTGGGAAAGCAGACCAAATCGAGTCGGTAAATAAGGAAGACTTCTATAGAAGACACTTTGCCTATCGAGCCTACCCAGCATGCATCTCATCCTACCTGCAAGCTCTGAAAATGCTAATTTTGGACAATAATTTGAATAATCTGGACAAGCAACATCTCGATTAGGCAAGCACGCAGGCAATTAAGAAAGTTCTCATCCTCCCATGTTTAACATCTTTCAAGTGGAAATGTTTAAAAAGTGCCAACTTTTTAAGTCTTTCAGGCAAAAAAGTCTAAAAGACTTAGACTGTTTTGGTTTCTTTCATTTTCCTCAGATAAAAATAAAGGAGGAAAATAAAACTGTTCTACTGTGTTGTAGTTGAAGGATGTAGCTTAACTACAGGTTCCATTTCTGCTCAAAAGTCAACATTTTCTAGTTACAAGTTAGACAAATAAACAGGAAGGTCTGAGATTTCTCACCAGCGATCATAGCTGCTGCAATAAATTATTTACCCCTCAACGATTGTGTTCCTGCATCAGTGGTAATATGAATACCTATCAGCATTTGCTTTTGGTTCTTCAGTTTAGACTTTGGGCTCTTAAAATATTCTCTACTGCAAGTTCTAAGATGGATGAATAAACAGGAAGGCTGAGATTTCACCACGTGTTTAAGCTAGCGATAGCTGCTACAATAAATGATTATTTAGCCCTCATGCCGGTTGTATCTCTTTTGTTATGTCACACAGTCAGTACTGTAAAACCTTTGATTGATTTTGTTTGTTTAGGGTTAAATACAGGAAATGCAACAGAGTCTGTTATTAGCCTGCATTGCTAACAGTTAGCTTGTGACTGAGCGCAGCAGTTTGCATTTCTTAATGTTTTCTTTCTCTTTTTTAAGTGAAACAGAATAAAGTTGGATTTAATGTTATTCTTACATGAGAAGGTACCAGACTTGGGTTCTTATTCTTCATAATCTTTATTGCGCTCCTTACACATAAAACATGTGTATATCGAGGCCATATGGATTTGAATTAGCTTCCAATAGGCTTCCTGTTTGGTTGACTAAATACAAACCTCATGAGCAACACCAGCTGGCGACCCTTTGTGGGCAGCACATGCAGGACCTGTGACATAAATGCTCAAAAATCATTAACTAGCTGGACAACAGAAACCACACAGTGATAAAGTGTCAAACAGACAAAGGCAGAAAGCTGGGGAACAGTTTCAGCATTTGATGATGCGGTGTAATTTGCCTGATGACAACTGCTCAAAGTTTTTGACAATGTCTAGAAGTCTGTCCTTACAAAGCTCTGAAACAGATCCTGGATTAAGGATAGGGACTGTCCAATGATATTATGATTTTTCCAGGATTGCTTTACATTGTCTCACCCAATGTAAGACAAATTAGCCACCGTCTTGCATTAGGTGACATTTTTGACCCAAATCACATATGTACAGGCTCTTTTATCAGGTTCTTTTCCATGTTACCGTGGGGTCATCAGTAACCTGTGCGCCATCCATTTTGTGCTCATTTTTCAGGTCAATTCTTATCCAAACAGGCCCTATACATAAATGCTGGTTTCCTGATCAACTAGTCTTTTAGTCTGTATATTCTCTGTGGCTTAATAGCTCTACGTCACAGTAATTACCTGTGTATTTACCTTGCAAATGGTTAAAACCAACTTTTTCTAGCAGTAAAAAGGGCACCCCTTATAACAGGGGTGCCCAAATTCAGTCCTCAAGGGCCGGCATCCTGCATGTTTTAGTTCTCTCCCTGGTGGTAGTAACAACCTTTTCAGCATGTCAATGTTCTTGTTAGGCCTTCTAACGAGCAATCATTGGATCCAGGTGTGTTAAAACAGAGAGAGAACTTAAACATGCAGGATGCCGGCCTTCTAGGACCGACTTTGGACAAGTACAACCAGCTGTTGTACTTTTACTTTGGCGTTACGCCTCGCTTTATGTTGGCGATATTTTTACTTTGCTAGTAAAATGAATAAACATTTAGGTTCCAACTCTATTAAATCCAATCAAGGCTTCCACAAAAAAAGCAAGTACTTCACCTGAGCGTCCTGTTTAAAAGGTAAAGTCGGCCCAGTTCCAGTTTGCCGATCATCCGTTTCATAAAAAGTCTGCCAAGGTTGACCTCGCCGACCTTTGCTATTCTCCTCCGTTTATTTCTGTTGGCTTCATGGCGAGCGTTTCCTACTTGAACAATTGTTCCCAGGAATGGAAAATTCACAGAGATGGCTGAGCTAATTAAACACTTTTTCACCCCGCAGCTGCCAGGACCCCATGTTTCGATTTGCACCTGCTAACTGATGCAGGTTATCAGGAATCAATCCTCCATAACCGCTGTGGTTTCTTAAAAGGCTGGGAAAAAGATCAGCCTTCATCTCATTTCTGCCTAACTGTTTTTCTCCCCTGATTTCCCTGAAAACTGTAAATGAACAAAGAGAGAGGAAATTTGGGGAGCTGTTTTGACTACCAAATGACCAGGCACAGTGTCGGGCTTGTGCGCCGCCAGGCCGTGTCCAGACCATATCTCTCCTGTATGATTGCTGCTCTTTACCCGATTTGCATTACTGCGCTTCCACTCCAAGCTTTGCCGGACCACAAAGAAATTGCGTCTTTGCATTTTTCCCTCCGCTTTGTTCAAATGCCTCTCAAGCTCTTTTTCCATGTGGGCTCGCTCTTATCTGGGGCCGTATGCACATTTCATCAACAGACACTAAAAAGGACAAGAGAAGAAAAGGAGGGCCTCTCCATGGCGCATGTGCTCCCTGAAGGGCCCTGGAGATGGCCTGCTCCTCGACGCGTCTGAGTCCCACACCTAAATAAACCCCGTCTCATCCTGCGTTTCCGTCCATCACCTGGAGCGGCTTGATAACAGCCGTGGTTTGGCGCTTTTTTTTTATTCGTGGTGGAAATCATCCGAGATACACGGCCGTTATCAATGCGACGCAAGCAGCGCGCAGGGACATAAAGGAAGAGCAGAGGAACTAAGATTTAAAACGGCCTTCCAGGGCCACAAACCCACCGGCGATATTTGTATTTCGTAAATAAATGACACGGTCAAATGTGATTTTTTTCTCTCTCTCTCTATCTCTCTCTGTCATAGCTGTAAATATGCAACATCTGCCATCTTGCAGGCTCTTTCTCTGTGGACCAGAGAGGTGTGTCTTGTCAAAAAAAAAAAGTTGTCTCCAACCCCTCCCACGGACTGTCTTGCAAGCCCTAAACTTTGCTGCTGGTTGAAGAAGTTGCTCTTGTAGCCATCAGCCTGCGGCGAGACAGTCAGTCAGTCAGTCAGTCAGACAGTCGACTTGAACTGGACCTCTTTCCACTGGGTTGTAAAAATTCTGCGAGCATCCACTCTGGTAGGTGACCATTTCATCTCATGTTGGACTGATGTTCTTGAGTTGTCTCTCGTTAATTGTTTTGCTCTTTTTTATTATTATTATTATTATTATTAAAAGAAATATTTAAAAAATTCGGCCGTTTCTGATTGGCCACTTTTGGCATCACAGTTAAAGTTTATTTTGAGGCAGAAACTTTTTAATGAAACTGTAAGTATTGGCGTTTCCACTTAATTAAAGCAATATACTTTATAGATTTAAAAAAAATGTTTTCCTCCATATTGGTTCTAAATCAAGTTAGGAAAAATAGCTCAAATAATTTGATCAAAACAACCAAAAAAAGAAAAAAAAAACATTTTAAGCACTTACTGCTCAGTTTAGGATGAGTTGTGTGTTTGCAATTATGAAGTTTAAATGTATTCATGTGAAACTTCTTCCTGCTTTTGACCTTGAGATGTCTTCACACTTTTGCTTTCAGATTTCTATTAATCAGATCAGATTTTTCTTTTCGACCTGCATGTTTCTGACTTTATCATCGCAGATGGACACAGTCAGGATTATAATAACAGGGCCGTATCAGATTTTCTCAGACTTTATCTCTTGCTATCAGCCACTTCTCTTCCCTCTTCTCTTTCCTGTAAAGATCCTAAGCGAGATTGACACTTGACTTTTACCACGACTCTGATATTTCTTACTTTAACCACTTTTTTATATTCTTGAAGATAAATGTTTTTGGGAAGATTTTCTGTCATTCTCTAAGGTGTTCTGTTTATGAAAAGAAGAAGAAAGAAACAGAACCTTTTTTTTCTGTGTTTTTCGTTTTTCATCCCCTCGGGCATTTCTTCAGCCTACCTCCAACCGGCACACCTATTATGTTTTAAGGCCACCTAGTAACCGTTCGGTCACTGGCTTCATCACTACTTTTAAAGTGCCGGTTATTTTTAGTTGTTACTTTCAGCCACAGTCAAATGAGGATCCTAGAAAAGGAAGTTTGAAAAAGCCTGCTGTCGAGAGATCTCGTCCCTGATAACTTCAAGTTGCACTTGTTTGTTGTGTTAGCGAACGTCGGGGCCCGGTGATGACGCCTTATCTGCCTCGATCAGAGTCGCCTGCGCTGGCAGAGCGGCGTGTTGGGACGAGTGATGGATCTGTGCTTTTATTTCAGGGTGAAAGTGATCATGGAGGATTCGTCAGACCAGTCCCACTGGGCATCTCCCACCCTGCTCAGCTCCGACCCCCTCGCCGGCTTCCCCTCCGACCCGAGCCTGTTGACCACCGGGGAAGAAGGAGAGGCCTTCTTCTCAGCCCCAGACGCCGATTACGCCGGGCTGTCCTTGTTCTTCCCCAACCCGAGCCACAGCCGAGCGGCGTCCAGCTACAGACACAGCTCCGGTGAGCACCAGCGATCCCTCTCCATCCTCTGAACCAGGGGGTGTCCAAACAGTTTGCCCCACGGGCAAATACAAAAAATAATTTTGGTATAGGTGCTTTTTACTTACCCAGCAATAAATTACATAAAGTGAAGAAAACGTCTCAGACATTTGTCTATATTAAAGAAATGCTAACATTTATCGGGAGGGACGTGAATAAGACATAAACCTGGAGTCTTCATGGATGTTCATGACAGAGGTCAAGTGTCATTTGGTAAAGAATGACACTTTAAAAATGGCAACTTTTTAATGCAAAGAAGTTGCTTTACACTTTTTTGTTCAACACAAAAACAAAATGGTTTTTGCATTGAACAATACAGGTTGCATTCCTGCATTGTTTGATATTTAGTTAATCTACTGAAGTTAATATTAACTTAATTTATATCGTTTAACATTAATTGAATTCAGTATATTAATATTTACTGAATAGGATTTAATTCAGCAAATTAATGTTTAATTTACTGGATTAAATAATAATTTAATTTAGTAAATTAATACTAAACATTCTTTCAGTAGATTAATATAATTCACTGAATTATAAGATTAATCATTATTCAGTGTATAATAATGACATTTACTGAATAATATTATTATTCAGTAAGTAGCGACACTTTTAATGCAAAGTTGCACTAAACGTGTCACTGTTTACCGAATTACTCATAACGACATTCATTCACATTCATCAAGACTTCATGTCATGTTCATGACAGTTTAATGTCAGTCAAATAAAGTGTTGCCAAAGAAATATGTTCAGTTTACTAAATCTTTCGAGCCTGACATTCTTATTTTTTGGGTTATTAAAATATTTTAATCTATTCCTAGCAACAAAAAAATAAGAAGTTCCTTTAAAAGTCTCGCTGTGTTAAGCCAAGTAAATGAGTGTTCAAGTCTGTTTTGGAGTAAACAGTCCCTTTGTGTTTTCTCTCCTATTTACCATGATATAAAAAAATATGGCTGATGAAAGAAAAAAAACATTTTGGGTTAATATTTTTCCTTTGAGATGTAAATTTGTAAATGAAATCCTCATCCTAAAATACCAATCCATCTGAAAAAACAAAACAGGAGATTCAACTCAAAAGAAATTTAGTTCATTTGTTACAAGTAATCAACTTAAGTAAATATATTAAGTTTATTATGTTGTCATGTTAAATGTAAATAAAGTAAGTTTGACAAACTTAATTTGATTAATTGTAACAAATGAACAATTTTTTTTTTTAAGCTGGAGCTCGATTCTTTTTCAGTAAAATCTAATTCACAATTTGCTCTCGCATGAACTCTTTTAACAGGCCGCTGATCTGAAACCCAGACTTGATGATTTCATTGCTGTTTCTCTGTGTGGTCTAAAGTCCGGCAGGTGTACACCTCCCCAGGCCTCCTCAGTAACCTCCAGCTCCTGGACGGGCCCCCGAGCCACCCGCTGAGCTCGCCCTACAGCCCCGCGGCCTCCACCTGGAGCGGCAGCCAACTCACCAAGACGCCGCTGCACTCACACACCCCGACCTCCCTCTACTCCCCCGGGATGGCCTCCTCCTTCACCGCCTCCAGGGATGCGTACCCTTCCCCGGGAAGAGAGGGCAGGGAGAGCCCCCGGCTCCAGGAGGCCCTCAAAGCGGAGCGTCTCAGCCCCCTGGGCGGCTCGGGAGCCAGCAGCAACTTCCTCAACCTGACCCCCGCCGCCGGGAGCATGTACACCCCCTCGTCCCATTCGCACCCCCACATGCTGAGCCCCTACAGCTCGTACATGAGCGGGCCGCAGGACTACAGCTCGCCAGCCCTATACTCCAGCGCCGGAGCCTGGATCAGCCCGTCCTACTCCCCGAAGCTCCGCAACAAGCTAAGGCCGACCACTCCAGGTGAGACTCGGCACAAAAAACTGACTACATATGTATATATTGTTTGTAAGCCTAAGTTTCTGTTAATTTTGATGATTTCTCCCTTTCACTTAATGAAAATGCGACATTTAAAGGTAAAATATTGCATCAAACCAATAAAATGAAAAAGTTTAGCACAGAATAGTGAGTTTATTGAAGTAAGTATGTTTAATACCTGCTTAGCGGTTGTCAATTTTCTCCGGGTTGCTGCCCCCCTCTTGGCCACCTCTTAGGAACACCACTGTTGGATTGGTATAAAAACTTCCTTGAGTAAAAATATCACAGCTTTATATTTATACCAAAATTTGAAACAGAATGTTAAACTCAATGAAAGACAACAATTATTTTAGATTTTTGAAGAAAATAGTTATTTCAGTTAAAACAATGTTAATTCATTATTTTTAATATGATTTTAATACACAAATTTAAACACATATATATAAATCAGGGGGGGAAGGTTTGCAACTGGAGATATTTTGTAAACAGCCTTGTCTTTTTTTTTTGTCAGTAGCACAACAAACACCTCCTTACAGCCAGCTGACTTGACATTGCACAGCAACAATTTAATTCAGTTTATTTGTGTGGTGCAAATTTCTAACAAATGTCATCTAAAAGAATTTTAAAAGACAAACAGATCTAATTCATATTCAGTTATAAAAAACATATACCTATCCAATTCAGTCATACAGAAGGATTCAAATTCACTTAAACATTTTCTAACTCGATCCTAGTTAGGATAGTAAACTTACCATTTGGTAATAAAAAAAAAAGAAGCTATTTACTTACTGACGCCAAGGTGATTGCATCAAGTTGATGGGGAAGTGTGAATGAGAGATAGGAGCCTTAATAAACTCAAATCACTCTGACACTTTCTTCGGGCTGTCAATAAAAAGACCGAAGCTGTAGGAACAGCAGGATGGAGGTTTTAGTCTCCAGGCTGTAACCTTTGCCCCGTTAGCCGCCTCGTGCAGGATTTTCTACACAATGCTAATTACAGTATAGCAAACCGATTTATACTGATAGACAAAAAGAGGTTTCAGGAAAACTCAATGAACAGAAATGTTGGAAGTCGTTTCCATTTCACGAAGACTCATCAAAGCAGCTGCAGGAAGGCAACTTATCTTGACTGGAAGTTGCCAAAACTTGCAATTAAGTTTCTATCAACGCATTTATTTATTTTTTTACACACATTTTGTTCCTTTTTAACAGAGGCCCGAGAGTGTGTAAATTGCGGAGCCACCGCGACGCCCCTGTGGCGCCGGGACGGTACCGGACACTACCTGTGCAACGCCTGCGGACTGTACCACAAGATGAACGGCCAGAACCGACCTCTGATCCGGCCCAAGAAGAGACTGGTGGGACTCGCTCCTTCTCGGAGATGCTAAGCACGCCTGCTGCTGCGCAAACCTTAATTGTCGTGTTGTTTTTTTTCTCGCGGGTGTTTCAGATCGTGAGCAAGCGCGCGGGTACCGTGTGCGCCAACTGTCACACCAGCACGACGACGCTGTGGAGGCGCAACGCCAGCGGGGAGCCTGTGTGCAACGCCTGCGGACTCTACTTCAAACTGCAC
This sequence comes from Poecilia formosa, assembly GCF_000485575.1. Classification (NCBI taxonomy): domain Eukaryota; kingdom Metazoa; phylum Chordata; class Actinopteri; order Cyprinodontiformes; family Poeciliidae; genus Poecilia; species Poecilia formosa. The sequence goes on from NW_006800120.1 coordinate 61,116, forward strand.
AATGTGAGGCCCAGAGCCGGCCCAAGGCAGAAGCGAGTTATGCTGCTGCTTTGGGCCATTACATCAGTTTTATTATTTTTTTAATGGCAACTGTTTATTTTTATATAAGAAGATATTGTGAAGATTATTTCTTTCAATTTTGTTGTGATAAATTGCACACACTGCAAAAAAAAAAAAAAAAAAAACCTAAATCTTACCGAGTATTTTTGTTTAGTTTTGAGTGACTTGAGATCAGGCAAAACTAACTGACAAGTAACTTTTCTGAAAGGTGTAGAAGCTTGTTCCTTAATATGGATGAAAAATTACTTATTTTATTTGCAGAGTATTTTAATTATCACATGGAAAATTGTCTCGTTAAGTGAAATAATCTGCCAAAGGAACTCATATTTTTTTCATGAATATTAAGGAATTATTGACTTAAGCAAGCTCCTGAAATGTTACTTGTAAGCTAGTTTTGTCCTTTCTTAAGTATACTAAGATATTTGCACTAGAAACTAGACAAAAATACTTGGTAAGACTTTGTGTTTTTGCAGTGCAAAACACATAAAAAAACAAGATAAAAAACTTGTTGAATTGTTTACTGTAAGTTCACTGTTACTGTAAATTGTTGATATGTCGCATAAGCCTTTGCAATAAATTAATAATTGCAATGGACATGATCAATATCAGTAGATCATACGTCTGATAGAATTCAATAATTTTACTGAATTCAGATCCAGAACCGCATAGCATTCTGGGGGATGTAGGCAGAGGAAAGGCTGTAGCCACTCAATCTCTCATGGCTAGCTAAGCCAGCTATGAGAGCCATAGCTAGTTGAGCCACTCAACCAGCTATGAGTGGCTCTCTCCTTGGTTACCTAGCAACAACCTGTTGAGTAACTTGTGCAGCAGCAATTTTTAAAATAAAAATTTCTGCTAAAGTGTGGATAAAAGGAAAAGTCACGTATTTCAGATATTTAAAACAAAAACCTAATCAATAAATATCAATATCGGCTCATATGGAATGCTAATATTGTGATACGTTTCTCAGCAATATTGTCCAACCTTACTGCCACACTTTATCACTCTCCATTTCAAAATTCAAATTAAATCAGTTAATTAAGGCAATAACTTTAATAACATGAGCATGACGTAAGTTAATTACAAATGACGCTAAAGATAGGTCACACACATAGTGTAGCGTAGGAATGATGAAGCATCTGGTGTTGAGATGTTGGCACAAGGGGCCTCCAAATAAAAATCTTCTTAGGGCCCCAGAAAGACTCGAGCCGGCCCTGTTGAGGCCCCACATGATGTCAAAGCAACATTTCCAACCCAACGCAGAATCCTGGTGGGGGACATTTGTGCCATAACTCCTCTCGTCTACTCCCCAGGTCAACCGACCGCTCACCATGAAGAAGGAAGGCATCCAGACCCGGAACCGGAAAGTCTCCAACAAGAACAAGAAGAGCAAGAAGGCCTCCATGTTGGAGCCGTACTCAGACGTGGTCCAGCCCCCTCCCCTGGACGACAACGGTGGGCCCTTTTCCCTCAGCCCTGGGACTCTGCTGACCTACAGCCACACGCCGCACCTCCTTCCCACCCCGACCCCGCTGCACCCCTCCGCCGGCCTGCCCTACGCGCACCACCTCAACTCTGGCATGGTGCCCACTCTGGTGTGACCCTGCAGAAGATGCAGCGCGCGCTTTCTCCTTCGTCTAGCGTAAGATTAGTACATAAATGATGATTTGTTTTTATTATTTTTTCCACTATTTTTTTTTTTATTGCATTTGTTGTCATATTTTGGCGTGCAACGCCAGATAAAAATCACTCAACGGAGGTTGCTGCACATGTAAACACACTGATGACAGATTTGCTCCTTTTGTAACTACAAAACAAGCGTCTGATTTACTGCTGGCGTCTGCTTTGGGTTAGATAATGTGAAGTTACTCAGGAGTTTTAATGTTCACTGCTCTCTGTTATGTATTTGCATACATGATCTAACCGCACCAAAGCTGCAGAGAGAAGAATAAAATGTTTGACTTTATAAGCTTGACTGGCAAGTGGTTTTGTTTTAGGTCATTTGAATCTGCAGCAGCTCTGTGGCCTGACCAAAGTGTTGCCTCCTGTGTGCAGGTATTGTCCTCCTCCACGCAGACATAGTGGTGCCTTTGTGAGGCCACTGATGCACTTTGAAAGTGTAATTGTACAAAGTCGCTATGCAAATACTCTCTGCCCCACACCCACCTTTTCCGCAGAAGTGACAAACACTCAACTAAAGTGCAACACTTACACCTGGTTTGATGCTTCTGCCAATTTTTGCCCGTTGAGGAACAACTGGGCGTCTGTCTTACTGACACGCATTGAATGCCATGTTTTTATGTTCAGTAACGTGTCCATTTTTATTTGCCCTGCTAGTATCCAAAGATCAGACACTTTGGTAATAAGAGGTAATATTATTGTATCAAGCTGAAAGTGCTGAGTAATGAAAGCATTTTATTGAAATAACCAGGATATTCTTGAGTCACGCTGTGTCAGCGTTCCAGTCCAGGGATTTTCTACTTCTTTCTTTCTCATTCTGATTTTCACACACTTAGCAAGTAAGCAAATATCAGCACATTCTTGCTGTGTAGACCAAATTAACACATCTGTCTTCAGCTGTTTGTTGTTTTCTGACTTCTGGGGGGGAAAAACCTTCAAATTCCCCGAAGAAAGGCCTTAAAGACGTGGTAACCCAGGGACCCAATTTTTTGGAGGGTGGCCCAAGACTTTTTTTTCCCTCTCTTTTTTTTTTCAGTGAATACATGTTTTTCATTGTACTTTATACAAAATGTATTGGACCATATCAATTAAATTGCATTAAAATGTTGGGAATTTTATGAAAATAAACAATACTCAAGTATTTGAAAATTGAGAAGCTATTGTCATTCTTTAAGAACAACATGTATCAAGTCATGTATAGGACTACCTTGTATTATAATTTGAAATAATAGGAGATTTTTTCTCAAGTAGATGAGGCACCAAAACTGGCTCCAGCCCAGGGGGCCTTGTCCTTGTAAATCCGACCCTGGATGTGACCTTTTGAACTTCACAGCAAACATTTTTTCAGGATTGTTTTGATAACTAATGTTAAGTCATTTTTGCTCCCCCAGGGACTCTGACACCTGACACTCTAAATGTGATGTTTTCCAGATCAACCTGACTACTCCCCCTTGAACAACTTTATACATTTTTATACAGCCACAAACCTGAACCTATTAATTTTTTTTTTACTTGTGATAGGCTAAAATAAAGGGATGTATAATTGTGAAGGAGAAAGGAAAGTAAGTTGCATGTTTTCTTTCCACTTTATCACAAATAAAATCCAAAACGTGTTGTAGAATAAATTTTATGCAGACTTCAGTCAGACTGGATGATGTGGAGTTGCTTTTCTTTCCATGGAACAGAAGGTTTTGTCAAAGTGAATGATGGTTTTGAGTCCTGACCCATCAGCTGTCTACTAGAATGTTGCTCTGACAAAGTTTTAATTTGGGCCTGTGTCACTTATTCAAATGCGTTGGATGCACCCAAAAAATCTACAGGTTTCAACAAGTTAATTTCAAGACTTTTTAATGCAACCTTGAATCAAATTTAAGACCTAAAAACTATAGAGGATGGCTAGAGGATCCTGCTGTTTTATAATCAGACAGCAAAAACTGAAATCTCTGGGCTATTGGTAGCAGCTTTGTGTTTCTGACTCTACAGACATAAACCCCACAGTGTCAAACATAACAGTTTTTTTTAACGAAAAACAAAAGTTGGCAACAAAAGTTATGAAACTAAACGTTTTCCAGACAATTTACGATGAATATGTACTTAGACAAAAAAGCTACCTAGATAGACTTTTTTCATCCTTGTTATATTAGCGACAAGTTAGCGGTAGTTTCAACCATATATGCATATTTATGTCTATGGCTTAAACCACCTCAGTAATATGATTAAGGTGTCCGCAGGTATCTGAAACTTTTGCCTGACAGAAAAGACACACAAGAAAAAAGAATACATCTCAGGTCTGCAGTGATAAAATTTAAGATCTGTGATTAATGTTTTTAAGGCCAACTCTTTTTTTTTGGTCACGAATTCAAGACATTTTAAGGTCTTAATTTTAGAAACATAAATTAGAAACTTTTCAAGGATGCATTGACACCCTGTGCATCCCTGTCCTCTTAAAATGTTAATTACTTTTTCCCTTGAACATACAAGAATGCATGTTAACTAATAAGTGCAGTCTTATTTTCTTTTTATGTCCCAAAGACATACAATTTTATTAAAATGATTTATTTATTTATTTATTTACAAGAAAAAACCCACGGCTACACTGTGATTGTTTCTATAGAGGAATTCTGCTCAATAAAGCAGATAAAGCTGTTTCATGTTGATCACACTTGTGGTCATGTCTCAGAAGATTAGATTAGAGTATTGAGGCAAAGTTTCTGGCTGACATTTGTGGGAGTGAAAACAAAAACAAAAATGGTTTCACATCGCCATGAAAACATCCCACAACCTTCGAATACATGGAATTTAACAACGCCTTTTAAAGAGGCTAGTAATAAACACAGCACTGAGGCAAGCACGTGTGATGTATGTTTTTTTCTTTTACATGCTGAGTAGCAGGGCTGGGGTTGCTCAGTAAGGACTGTAAGATGACTGATAAGTTATCACTGAGGCCACAGACCCCAGAGCATCCACCTGCTGCCGGCTCCGCCACTCTCATCCTCCCTGTCAGTTAGTCGGCCAGGGCCTCTCTGGGTTGCTTTATATGTGACAAACACAAACACACACATCGCGGTAATTGTCCGTGAAAAAAGGCTATGGCTATCAAAAAGTTTGGTGGGGGTTTTTCTTTTTTTTTTCTTTATAACCGATCAAAATCTGGTGTGATTGGATTCTGTCAGCTCTCATAATCTGTGTGGCTGAACGTTTGCTTCATGCCTCACTGCAGGCGTCAAGGAGAAATAATACTTTCATTTATGCATTTGGTTTCATCTTGTTGAACACAGATCAGCGAACATCTGGCAACACCATCCACCCATACACCCACACGTGATTGCGTGGCAATCTTTATGGGGACTTTCCATTGACTTCCATTAATTTCTACAGACTAAACCTTACCTTACCCTTACCATATTCCTAACCCTTACCCTAAACAAAACTCAATTCACACCTTAGTCCTAAATCTGACCCCTGACCCAAAAACAGCGTTTTCCCTTGGGGACCAGGCTTCGGTTCCCACAAGGAGCAGTGGGTCCCCACAACGTAGTATGTGTCAGAACGGTCCCCACAAGGTATTACAAACAAACACACACACGCACACACACACACACACACACAGACCACACTCTTCGCCAAGAAAGTTGTAATAACTTTTTTTTTGTTTGTTGTTTCAGAGCTGGCAAATGCCAGTCAACCGTTACAAACCTTCATTCTCCGTGGAGACAGGAATCATGTTGCATAAAGTTAGATAACCTTGTCAGTCTCGTGATTATTTTTATAGTTTCCTCTAAAACCACCCTGAGGCATAGACACCTGGAAGGACTACCTTACAGGAAATATACTACACAGTTAATAATGATAATGATAAAAAAGAAAAAAATATACTAATAAAAATCACAAGGAAACAACTGAAAAGGGGGGAGGGAGGGAAGGGGACGAGATGTGAAGAAAAAGTCACATCCATAATTTATATCCTTTCCTCAACTGTCTCTATCTGCTGTTTATCTGCAGCAGCTGTCGGCCCTGCTCTGGGGAAATGGCAGCAAATGACAGGGATAGATTAGCAACCACAGGCCCGCTCCAGTTCACTCACAGAACCATCCGTTAGTGGCGAAAAGCTTCTCTCTCCTGCTGCTGCTGTATACGACGCTTTAATTTCCAGAGCAGACTGGGAGGACCTGCAGAGATGTCTTTATTCTGGCTGTGACTATTCGGTTAAAAGTTGTGTTTTCTATAAAACTTCAATTGATAGCCAAATATGCTGTCAGTGACTCTAAGTTGGCTTTTTGTAGGTGTGAATTAATTTTAATAAATTCCGACAGAATACGATGTAAAACAAAAGTTGGTTCATGGTGAAAAATTGCATTTCGATAAACACCAGCGGGATAGCGTTTAAAGAATGTGGCGCTCAGACCGCGTGGTGCGCTGGCGCCCTCTGGCGGCTCATGTGCAACACTACTCCCGACAACTGAAGCTCAACGGACCACAAAGTCAAAGCAGGCGCTTTGTAAAAGTATTCAAACCACTAATTTCTTTCACAACTTGTATTCAAAGTATCTTATTTGGTGTTTCTCCAACACAAACAAGCACACGAAAAGAAAATGGAAGAAAAAAATAATCTTGATTTTTAAAATTTACAAATACAAATCTGGAAAGTATGGCATGCATTCCCTCTGCTGCATCCAAACATTCAGAGTTAAAAACACCTCAACTGTAGCTCAAATAGTCACTTTTAAACTTGTCATATTTATATTTACTGTGTGTTTATGTCAAATTAACAGAAAGCTGACTTATCTCACTGTAACCAAATCTACACAATGACATATACAGGTCCTTCTCAAAAAATTAGCATATTGAGCATATTGTGATAAAGTTCATTATTTTCCATAATGTAATGATAAAAATTAAACTGTCATATATTTTAGATTCATTGCACAACAACTGAAATATTTCAGGTCTTTTATTGTTTTAATACTGGTGATTTTGGCATACAGCTCATGAAAACTCAAAATCCCTGTCTCAAAAAATTTGCATATTTCATCAGACCAATAAAAGAAAAGTGTTTTAATACCAAAAAAGTCAACTTTCAAATAATTATGTTTAAGTTATGCACTCAATACTTGGTCAGGAATCCTGAATCAGAAATGACTGCTTCAATGCGACATGGCACTGCTGATGTGTCATGGAGGCCCAGGATGCTTCGATATGGGCCTTAAGCTCATTCAGAGTGTTGGGTCTTGCGTCTCTCAACATTCTCTTCACAATATCCCACAGATTATCTATGGGGTTCAGGTCAGGAGAGTTGGCAGGCCAACTGAGCACAAAAATACCATGGTCAGTGGTTTTGGCACTGTGAGCAGGTGCCAAGTCATGCTGAAAAATGAAATCTTCATCTCCATAAAGCTTTTCAGCAGATGGAAGCATGAAGTGCTCCAAAATCTCCTGATAGCTGCTGCATTGACCCTGCCCTTGATAAAACACAGTGGACCAACACCAGCAGCTGACATGGCTCCCCAGACCATCACTGACTGTGGGTACTTGACACTGGACTTCTGGCATTTTGGCATTTCCTTCTCCCCAGTCTTCCGCCAGACTCTGGTACCTTGATTTCCGAATGACATTCAAAATATTTCTTTCATACAAAAAAAGAACTTTGGACCACTAAGCAACAGTCCAGTGC
>NW_006800120.1:68892-92270 GCF_000485575.1 Poecilia formosa
GCAGTCTGACCCATGATTGCGGTTTTGAGTAATGAACCAGGCTGGGAGTTTTTAAAAGTCTTGGGCATCTTTGGCAGGTGTTTAGAGTTACTTTGTTGATTCAGATGATGCTAATTGCTCGTTCAGAGAACCTTTTCATGTTATGCTAATTTTTTGATAGGAATTTTGGGTTTTCATGAGCTGTATGCCAAAATCATCAGTATTAAAACAATAAAAGACCTGAAATATTTCAGTGGGTGTGCAATGAATCTAAAATATATGACAGTTTAATTTTTATCATTACATTATGGAAAATAATGAACTTTATCACAATATGCACATTTTTGAGGACCTGTATAAAGACAGATATAAAGCAAGCAACATGTTGCTTAAAGGTTATGAGTAAGTTTTCTGACCACATAACTTACTCTTTCCAGATATAAAGCTGTGCAGGGTTGAAATAATTAATTGGATTACTAGATTAATGAAATAATCAACTAATTTAGTTATCAATTATTCATTAGCTGGAGCATAGACTAAAAAACGGGGCGCTTGCTGAAAAAACTCAACATATTCAGAGCAGTGATTATACCTAAACATATACACATTATACTTTTCATATAAAAGACGTTTGTAAATATGTTTTAGCCAAAATTCAAGTTTTAGTTTCAACTGGTTCTGATTCACCAAAGGAATGCTATGTAATTGCATTTAAGGCAATGAAATGTTTATTTTCTTTTTTTTTAAATAATTATTTGCATCTTTTGTTGCATTTCTAATTTTGTATAAAAGGTCATAAGTGCTTCACTGAAAAATCTGTAGAATATGCCATTTTTGATTAATCGTCAGAACAATCAATGGATTAATTGCAATCTAAAGTAATTGTCAATTGCACCCCTGACACAGGGTGTTTAACATATTGTGCTTCAGGAAATCTCACCAACAAACACACACACACACACACACAAAAACAACACCACAAGAAAAACATAAATATATTTATTTTTGAAGCATGCCTAAAACTCCAGTACAGGCAACAAACAGACTCCAATGTTACACAGTGGGGTGGAGGGAATATAAACTGTCAGCTGTCAGTTTGAGAGACATGAGAGTTGGTCCTTGGATAACGCACAGAAGGCAAAACGAAAGAAAAAAAAAAGAGCAAATTCACCAAACCAGCTGCATGTTTCTCAGTCTTATTTATAGCTTATGTTCATTTAAAGCACTTCAAGTCTGAACATTAAGACCCTTAAACAACTAAAAATGCACTGCTGCATGTTAAAAGAAACCAGAAGAGCAGAGTGAGAAGTATGACAGCTCACCAAAGCTACATTGGTCGTAGATACTTCTACCATTTGCTTGACTGCAGCCTAACATTCAGTGCACAAGCAGACCGGGCTTTATGTTTTTTTTTTCTTTAATGTAAACAATAACTACTTTATTTTAACTTGCGTTGGCATAGCATTACACATGGTGTGCCATGATGACAGACATGCAGAGCGCTCATCGTTTCTTAGCGACGAACATGACGAGCAGAGCTCCGGTCAGCAGAGCCACACCGACTAGCAGCCATTTGTTCAAGGTCTCCCGAAACCTCCGGCCCTCTGCAGCGGCATCCTGGCCGTACAGGTTAGCGAAGCGGTCCTACGAAACACACACACACAAACACACACACACAGCAGACAGAGTTAGAACGTGTTGGTTTTTACTTTGGTAGAGAGTACAGCGCTGAGAAAGAGCTTTCTCAGCTTTTTTTTTTTTGGCCATCCTTACAGAGCCTATAAAAGGTTCCTATGCCCTTTTGTCAGTTAAAGAAGTTAAATTCTATTTAAAAATCCCATAGGGAAGTTAAAGGTTGTTGTAACTTGTTGTAGATTATGGGCTGTAAGGATTTTCGGTAGCAGTCTGTATTGCTGCGGTCCTGTCAAAGCTTCTGACTGAAGACACTCAAAGAGGATATTCAGGGTTGTTCATAATTTTCTTAATTTGCTCTTTTATTGCTTTTAAAAATCAATGATGATCAACAAAATTTGGCTTTTATTTTCCTAAATACCAGGTTGGTTTGGATGAGTTAGCTAAAACAAGAGTGATTTTTTTTTTTTGTATTAACTCAGGATATATTTGATATAGTTGTTTTTCTTAATGATCTGAAATGTTTAAGTGAGACAAAAATGAAAATAAAATAAAAACCTTGTATCTGAATGGGAGCAAATACAAATTTTTCTGTATATTCATAATTCAATAAATTAAAATACAAGATCCTCATTTGTCACATTAAGGGGACAGTATCGTGTTTTCCAGGCAAATAGTGCCATTTTATAGCATAATTAATTAACTGTTACCTTCAGTTGTTATCAAAATGCTACCAGTGACGTGCGGCAGGTGAGGCAGAGCCTCACCTGTCATCATGAAAAAATAATATATAATAACAAAATCATTTATATTGCTATTTTCACCCTGTGGTTTGTACTATTTTTTACTTAGCTTAACCAATTCTGATTATTTTTTTCTTCAAAATCGCTGGATTTTCGCATTTTCCCATTCAAATGCTCAGAAGCGAAGCCGGTGAGGCAGCAGCGAGCTGAGCCTCACCTGGGATCGCGCAACCTGTCGCTAACTGCGCTGTCTGCCATTCTATGGGAGTAAGTTCCTCCTGTCTGTACGCCGGCAATAAAATTGCTAAAAACATTTAATATATGGACTGATTTTCCATAATCTAGCTTATGTATATAATGTTTTAACATATATATATATAAATAACAGTGTTTTTTTTGTGTCACCAACTGTGTGTATCGTGTTTTGTGTGCGGAGGAGCGATAAGAAACGGCAGAGAACAGACTTGAGGTGAGGCAGGCAGTTCTCTTGCCTCATGGCAGGGGGGGCTCATGATCCCAGACATTGTGACTGCACAACTGCAGAGTAAGACACAGTGAGCTAGCCATGGAGCTAGCCATACAGTAAATAAGTAAAGTACAGCGATATATTTGTTTTCTCCTCTCTTCCGACGTCAACATGAAAGACTACATTTCTACACTTAGTTTTCTAAAGTGGATTTTCATTTGAAGCAGGAGATGATAACTAAAGGAAGACCAACACGGGAGCTGAAAGTTTTGCTTCGAGACAGTTTGATGATTCTCAAATGGAGTAGAAAAGACATGCCGAGGACAGACTTGGCTTTGGATGAACGGATATTTTTGTGCAGAATTAGCGGTGCATGGATTTAATTGATAAAGGTAAGACAGCAATAAGATGTTTTTGTTTAGTTTTTTTAATGAAATGTGAGTTTTGTGGGCTACAGTTTGTATGTCTAAGTAATTCAGTAAAGTAGAAGCGGTAGCTAATCTACCACAGCAATTATTTATTAATAAAACATTAAGCCTAAAACGTACTACAACAGACTGAATGTTCTGTTCTGTGTGCAAAATTCTTGAATGTTCTTTTGGTGTTAAATCCTAAAATATGAAGCGGCATTGTTGTCAGTTTCTATGGCAATGAGTCTGAGTGTAGCTTGGCGGATTTGCTGTGGATCATAGCACGAAATTAAAACCTACATTTCTAAGTTTCACTGAGTGAACGCGGCTATGGATGACATGTAAAAGATTAGTCTTTTTGTCCCCCAGCGTCCAATAACATTCATGGTGTCTGTAAGTCGTAAGTCAGTGCCTCACCAGCAATGAACCTCACCGCACGTAACTGAATGCTACATATATATCAAAAATGTCTAACACCTTGAAATTGGGCCTCTGTCTCTTTAAAAACTCCTGTCCTTTCTGAAACGCCGCCTCCAGGAAGTCATCACAACACTGCTGCTCTATCAACCCTTTAACAACGTTTTTACCAGCGTTTCACTGAGAAGTAGCTCCTATAATGAGCTCGGCAGGTGTTTGCTAATTGCTGCTGGCTAGTCTGAAGGAGCTGCAGATGGAGGAGGGTCTGTAATGAGGAAGCTTAGAAACTGAAGCCCCAGAGAATCTGCGTCTCAAAGGCAGCGCTCGATACAAACAGCCGTTTTGCACGGCTGAATGGTTGCCATGGGAGATTAAAAGATTTCTTGAACATGCGTGGGAGAATAAAGAAAACACTCCAGGTATGTTTTGTTATGAGGGAATAACATTAAAACATGATATAAAACTAAAATAAAATGTAAATTTTACATAATACTGCCCCTTTAAAAGTATCTGTCAAAAACAATAACCTTTAAGAAGCTATTAAATATAGTTCTTCCATTAAGATCACATTTCTGTTTAAAAGCTAAAACATCAGCTTTTGTGTAGTTAATCTATATAATGTGTTTTACTTGCTGATGGAGTTGCTGAACTAAATGAGACTTTTAAATGATATTCTGAACTCATTGATAAGGCGTGTCGATGTGGAGACGTACCCATCCTCCCTGGCTTTGGATCCAGGGATTGAGCTGCTCGTCCAGGTAAGTGGTCATCCATTCGGCAATGCGGGAGACCAGCTCACTCATATTCTTCTGAACGCAATCCACACACAGAATTCCCCCAAAGGTAAACATGGCCACCACCCGACCCCAGTTGACCTCACCCTTGAACAACTCATCCAGCACGGTCTTGAAGCTCTGGTAGGCCGTGTCGGGGGTGATGTCCAGCTGCAAGGAAAGGTGTTTAAAGCTTTGGGTGTAGAGGCGTTCAAACTCCTCTGCCGCGTCCTTCAGAACCAATTTGACAACCTTGACGCCGGTGGGAGGGTCCCGGGACTTCCCTGGGGAGCCGGCCCAGCTGTTGACCAGCGGACCATTGCTAGGGCCCCGGCTGTCCCCATCCCAATTGGTCCTGGCCCCGTCGGCCTCGGACCTCAGCAGAGAGCTTGAATAGTTTCTCTGAGACAATTTGTAGCTTATGTAGAACTCCACCAGTTCTCTGTTGCTGTAGGACATTATTCACAACATGCAGTCGACCTAGCAAGACGCCATGACGCTTTCATTTCTCCCTGGCCGCCAGATGTCACATTGGAGCTTTCGTAGCCAATGCTGCAGCCAGCAACAGCAACCTGGAAGCACAGAGGACAATCACGATGTGGCGGTGTAACTTTTTTTTAGGGAAATAGTAACACATGCACATCACTTTACCTTGTACACATTTTGTCATGTTACACACAAATGGAAATATATTTAATGAGCTTTCTTTCATGTGATAGATGAATACAAAGTAATGATTTTTTTTTGTGATACATGTTGGTTTGACAAAAGAAAGTTGCTTTATGAGCGTCTCATGACTTGCTAACAGCTACAAAACTGCCCCCCAAAAAAACCAAAACAAAAAACAACCAACCTCCCCTTTGGGGTCAATAAAGTATTTTTGAATTAAAAAAAAGAAAAAATTTGTTGTGACATCATTTGGGTACGTTCTGTACTGTTTTTGTCCCGAATGCCTCCTTTTTTCCCCCCGTTTGCTTGGTTATTTGAATGTTTTGTTGTTTGTTCTCTTATCCAATTGGTTATCTGTTATTTTACATATCAACACCTCTGTTTCTTAGTCTGTATTCTTTTTGTATGCACTAATTGGGGAATTAAAACAACAACAACAAAAAAAAAAAAAACAGCTCAATAATCAGGGCAGCAGAGACAATATTTCACAGGAGCATTGTCCTACATGATACCATCAGTTTTTGGGAAGCTCTGCTAATCAATCTCAACTGCTTTTACTGCTCTTTTTTTATTTTTTTATTTCTCTCTGGCTGTGGGCATAGCAATTGATGGAAGACACGGTTTGAACTTCCTCCTGCATCCTTTTCAACTCCTCTGGGATTCGGGGGTTTTAGTTCTGGTAATTATTTGAGTCTTTGAGATGTTAATCAGGTGCTCCCAGTTGTAAACAACATGTTTGTGCATCAAAGTAACTGTGCAAAAGTAACAGAAATAAATGCATAAAAACAGAGTAAAAAATACTTCCAGCTACATCTACAACTGTCCAAACATGCCTTCAGGAATAAACAACTGTTGGAGGAAAACCATAAGAATTCCTGTTTGTAGTTTGCAAAAAGTCATTTTGTGGAGACTGTAAGAGGTTAAGACCGAAACTGAACTACATATGCAACTCTCTGTGCAGTACAAAACTAATGCTGCACATCAAAAAAAAAGGAGAAAAAAAAGAAAGAAAAAAAGAAATCAGTGTCTAGACATGTACGGCAGGTACAGACATACCTCAAAATAATATACAGTTGTAATTTCTTTGAAAATCCGTTATTTTGTATCTTTTTGTGCTGCTGGATATACATTAAAGCTACACTGCTTAGATACTTTTGTGTTTTGCTAGAAGCAATAATGAAAATCGTTTATCAGTTTTCTTCTACCTCACAATTATGCACTACTTTTTGTCACATAAAATCCCAATTAAATTGCTGGTGCATTTCTTGCAGTCTGCATTATTTTTAGAGGCTATTTGACATGTTCAACTGTGTTTATTGGAGACACATACTGCAGCAGTACAGATCATCAGTATAAATACGAATAACGGAATCTAGATTTAGCCATAATGTAGCACAACTTATCGTGATCGCCGTTCACGGAACCACATCGTTGCGAACTGTTGACATATCTAAGCGTCTCTCTCAGAGAAAACGAGCCATCTCTGACAGCTCCATCAAGTCACGTAGTTTGGAAATAACTGGGTTAGCCTTGCATGCTAACTAGCTGCTAAACTGACTACAAGATACGCTTCAGAAAAGGGAAGGGAAGGGGGAAAAAGAGCAATAAAAGTACATACGATGTGCTTTTAATAGCCATTTGTGTCTGGCCTTATACTTACAGTTCTCAGAAGTCTATTTCTTCCGTTAAGAAAGCAGGTTTGAAGGTAAAAGTGGATGGAATTGCAAACATAACATTTTTGCAACTGACAGGGGCCCGTTCAGTGACGTATGCAGGCTGTTGGCTAATTGCGTCGTTGATGCCGTGAAAAGTCCCGCCTTTTCCTGCTCCTGCGCCAATCAACAATAGAAACACCCCGGAAATTTAGAGATCTGATCCGTAACGTTGAGTATTAATGGAACTTTAGTGTAGATTAATATATTTCTACGCGCATTCTTATTTTAATTTTATATTTAGTCATTTTTGATAAATTGCACATTGTTTATATTTGCACTTACTAGTATTTACACCTTGGATGGAATAGATTACCAGCAAATAAGCAATTTCCCTTTGGGATCAATAAAGTATATTCCAGTTTTTACACTGGAATATACACTCTCCAAAATTTAGAGAGTTTATGTATTTAAATTTAAGTAAATATGCATTTAGAGTCTAAATGCATATTTACCAGGCAATTTACCTTTATAGCTGAAACTTTTATCTAAATAATTCACAATAATTAACATTATGAAAATGGTGTAATGTGTATTTTTGCTTAATATTTTATCTTTTATCTGCTTTTATTTTTGATTGTTTTTGAAAGTTTTTTGTGAACAGGTAGACTGAATCCCAACAAACGTTTTCATTAACATTTTTATTGAAACAGGTACATAAATTTTAAATGCGTCTTAAATTGTCTAAGTCTGGGATAAGATGAAGAGAGTACACAGGAACAACTAAGACAAGTAAACAAAAAGTAGGGAGACTTGGAAAAAAACATTTTATGCGTCATGGCAGCTAGGAAAAGTAATACAGTTTGAAACAGAACCACAATGTAGGCAAAGAAGAACCGTCTCTCTCTCTATATATGTATATATATATGCATCGGTACTTATACAATGCAGGTTAAGGTAACAGTTTTTCCTTTCTCCAGGTCTGGTTAAGAGTAACACATTAAAAATGGATGAATTTATGTGCCCCATGCCAATTTAATAAAAACAGCCCTTCGAGATGTAACCACTTTTGGAGCAGTACAACTCGTTTACTTGTAAAACTCAGCTAATTTTCAACCAGAACAAAAGAACACTAACATGAGGGCATGTCAGCATTTTCTTTCCCATCGTCAATAAAGCTGTTTTCCATGGAAGGCTCATCCATGCTCTCCTGGTTTTCCTCTTCTGTCAGGTTCTGTGGGGACATGGACTCCACCTTTTCATTTTCATTCTCCAAGACCTTTTCTTGGTTTTGCTCAACCTCTTCACTCTCTGAAAATATCTCTTCTTCTTGGTTGGGGTCAGCTTTTTCATTCTCCAAGACCTCCCCTTCTTGTTGTACATCAGGCGTGTCATTCTCTGGTAATATCTCTTCTTCTACACCAACTTTTTCATTCTCCGACAAGACTTCTTTTTGGTTTGGCTCAACTTTTTCATTTTCATTTTCTGATAAGACAGACACTTCTTGGATCGGGTCATCTTCTTTGCCATCTGGACTACTGCTCTTTTCTTCTGAACGATCAGTCACTTCCAAACGTCCTCTCTCTTCTGTCGGGTTCTCCAGGCACTTGTAGTCCACATTGTCTCCTGGGTTTGTGTCAACCTTTTCGTCTTGGTTTGTGTCAACTTCTTCATTCGGAACAGGATCCTCTGTTTCTTCTTCGTTGTCTGAGTCTATTGAAATTATTTCTATGTGCAAACCACTCTGTTCCACTGTGTGGTTGGGTGTGTGAGGACGTCGTTTTGGTTTTGAGTGTGGTGCATGTGACTTTAAGCCTGTAGACCTAGCAGAGGTGGTGCCAACCAACCTCCCCTTATCAAAGATCAGGTAATGTTTCAGTTTGCGCACAGCGTTCATGTCAAGGCCAACTTGGACCAAAACCTTCTTGGTTTCACAACCCTTTAAACACAGCTTTCGCTTCAACGCAAAGTGACTGGCAACTTCGGATTTCCACAGCCACAGACTCGCGGCCAGCTTCTCCACTTCTTGAGAAGTCGGGTATGGCCGTCGATTGAAGTATGCCGTCAGGAACTCTTTCCTGGCCTCGTGTGTCTTGTGCTCGCAGCCCGATGGATCCAGAACCAGGCCATCAAATGGAGCGGTGCTTCCGCGGAAGGGACCTGTTTTTTTGCTCATTTTGATTTTCTTGGGACTTGAAGGAGATTGTGTTGGCAACTGTCTCTTGAGAATACCGGCACCTGCCGAGTTGAGAGTCAAGGCGGATTTGAAGCCCTGACTCGACTGACTCCTACCAACGGCTCTGCATTGCACAAGGTGCAGCGTGATTGTGGAAGCTACCATGTTACTAGTGTATACCCCTAAACAATGAATGCACTTGTATGTCATTTTATTTTCGACAGGATGCATGGTTTGGATCACTTGATGTCGCTGTCTCAGGTGCATGGACAAGGCGTCAGAGATGGGACCTTTGAGGATGGAGAAGCACAGCGGACAAACAGTCTTTCCAACGTCACTGTTCTGGATTAGCGAAGCTAAATTTCTTGGTTCGTTTTGCTTTTCCACAATTCTAACCGGCTGTAATTTTCCAGGAAGCTGAACGTACTGCAGTGGCGGTGGAGATTGATCTTGACCGTTGGGCGACTCCTTCATGTTGAAAGTGAGGACAGCGAGCTGAATGTTAGTGGGTTTGGTTTGTTTAATAGTCAGATCAAAGGTTAGAGGGGATGCACCAGAGGGTCCAACAAACTCATCTGGGTGGGTCTTGGCTGTGTGCTCCATGATTTTCTCAATACTGTGGAAAGCAGAGTGGCACTGTGGACAAGTTAAGCCATGAATCAGCATGTGGTTCAATAATGTGCTGCTGGGAAGATAGCGGTTGCAAAGCAAACACTTGCTGGTGAAGTTGTGGATTTTCATGATGTACTTGGCCAGTGCCCAGACCTTTTTAGCCTTGTGAGCACACTCGAAATGAGCACTGTACAGGTTTTCAGGAAAGAGCTCATTGCAAACAGTGCATATCTTCCACTTCTGTGTTTGGGCTGTGTTCACACCAGTTTGATTATTTTCAGCCACAACTCCATTGGCATTAACTTTGACCTGCTTCGGATTGACTGGGACACTACGCGGACTCTTAACAGTGGGCTTCAGGTAACCAATTACAGGTTGCGTTGTTGGCTCAGGCCTTGGAGTTTTACCCCTGTTAATGATCAGAGCAGCTTTCTCGTTCATGGTTGGTTGAGGCTTTGACATCATGACATTAGCATGTCCAATCATGGTTGTAACTTGTGAACCGATGCGTTCGTGGTACTCGACAACATGCTGCACCAAAGCCTCGTAGCTCCGTGTGGAAAACGGACACTGTTTGCAGAAAATGTTGTTGCCGTTGACGGAACAAGCACCGTTTTTAACAGATCCAGTGACCCTGCCATGATACGGTGAAACAATATGCTGGAAGTGTTCTCTATAAATATGCCTTCTGACAACATTGTAGAGTGCATCTCTGAATTTGCACTTCTTGCAGAAGTACATTGGTCTCTCCAGTCTGTTTCCTTGTACGGCGCTGTTTCCCAAAACGGAAGCACGTGGGTTGCCATAGTTCAGCTGGAATGAGTTGGTTATGTGGAATATTTTGACATGCGTCTCCAGGGTCCTCCTGTTTGCACTAAAAGCACAGTAGGGACAGTTGAGCAGAAGTTGACTCTCCAATATTTTCCGGTGGACATTGCGGAAGTGATTTTTGTAGCCAGAGTAGTATTTGGAAGAAAATCGGCACTCTGTGCAGCAAAACTGCTTCGATCGGTACCCCTAAAAAAAAATTAAAATAAAAACACCCAGGAAAGAAACAGTGGTCTTAGAAAATGAGGTGATTTATTCATAAAAGTTCAAGCTGAAAGAGAATTTACCTGTGTTTTAGAGTGAGACGGATCCCATGTGCAGATGTCATAGCCTGCAGTCTCCTTTACAGTTTGTTCATCTGGGCAAAACTCTTTAAACTCCTGTAGAATTAACGGGACAATTAAGAAGACAACTAAGCATTATTAAGTAAGCATAGAGTTAAATTTATACATTCTTGACAGATACAAGACAGACTGGACACTGGTGAGAGCTTTATATTCTTTACTCGGGTCTCAGTTTTGATTGAAAGTATTGATACCAAATTAGTTATGCACTGTCGAAGGCCTTGATTTCTCTGAAGAGTCTAACTTAGCTCCAAAAAGCATTATACCACAAGACAGATTAAGGTCAAAAGTATGTGAAAATAGGAAAATAAGATGCAGAAGGTTGTTTAAAGAAAAAAAAAAGAAAAAGAAAACCCAAAAATGTTTTAGTAATTAAATACAAAAAATTATTTACAAAAATTTATTACACAAAAGTGTTACATTTCAAAGTTTTAGTTCTGTCAATTTAAATTACTATGGTCATATCACTGAGGTATAGATATAACTCAATGATACTCTATATACAATTCCTATTCTGGTTAGGCCAGGTCAGTTTGCTAGCCAATCAGGCACAGTGACACAATGGTCAACAAATTTACTAGCTACTGAAACGTTTGGCAGTGTGGTATTCCATTCTTCTGCTATGTGCCTCTCCATTCTCTCCACAGACCTTAATTTCCACATTACGATCTGAGTGGACCTCAAAGTGGAAATTCCATATAAAATTTACTATAATGTGAAAAACATTACTTTCCATCACTGAGCAGCAGTGCAGACCTCTTTCTCCCGAGTCGAGGCAAATTGTTCCTGACCTCATCTCTGTCCCAGAAGTTGTTTACCACAAGAAATGAGAAAATTGGGAGTCCATGTCTAGAATACATCTGTGTTGGGACTCCTGGTTCATAAAGTTCCCTTAAACACATGTTTTCTTCACAGTTCGAAGGACTGCAATCATCCCTCTCTTTGTGCATTTTCCTACCTGAGTCTTTTCTTCCATTCAACTTTCTATTAATATAATTGGGATACAGCTCTCTGATTAGGCAGTTTCTTTAGCAATATTTATTTGCACCTCACCCTCATGTAGAAGGTTTAAATGACTGTCTACAAACTATAAAGATTCCCTGCAACTGCCGTAACATAGCATAATCTTTATGTATTAAAAAAATTGTGTATCATCATTAAATAATATTCAAGTTTTCTGAGATGCAGAAAGCTAGTGTGTATTAAGTGCTAAGCTGTTTTTATGAAAGTTATCAAAAATATGTGCTGGAAACATAGTCAGTTTGTAATTCTGACAAAATGCAAGTCTTAATTTTTCAAATTATTTATTAAAAAAGATAAACTTTGATAATATTTTAATCTATTGACATGGACCTGAAGAGGACAGTGTTTTTCAAGAGATGCTGTTTAGTGCTATTTAAAGGTAAAATTAAAAAGCTATCTTTCAAATTGATCATCCTGTGTTGTAGATGCATACTAGGCTGCTAGCCATTATTGTTTTTGACAATATGCTGCAAATCTGTTCTTATTGTGTTTAAGCTAATCGTGTTTTCAACATTTCACCCACTGACACAGGCAGCTGAGCTGAAGTCGAGTCGATATTCTGATACCACTTATATATATAAAAAAATAGACAAATACCATACAACAACAACAACAACAAAAACACTCACCTCTGCTACCTCCTTGCAGAGCTCGAGTCCTATGTCTTCTAGGTTTTTCTTCACTTGTTTTCTAGCTTTCCGGATTCTTGTCAGATTATTCACAGGGAGCTGGTACATGGCTCCTTGGAGAAAAGAGAAATGCTCAGTCCTTGAAGCTGGTTAAAGTGCATCTGCAGGGATTCTCCTTGGCTAGTGCTACACTGCCGGGTAATACAGGTTTGTAAAAAAAAAAAATCCCTGATACAGCCACTGATTTCAGATAAATCACAACAGACACTTTGAATTGCAAAAACTTTTAAACGACTATTAATCAGTGCAACGACTAAACCGTACTGATTTGACATGGGAGGGCGCGACCCCTTAACTCATATCAGTGCACAACATGCAACATGGATGGATATCTCAATACAATAGTACTGCTGCAGCTAGCTTGTGTTGTTGTGAATATGCTACAAACTGACTTGACCCCATGCATGAGAGATCGCATGATCAGATAGGCCTAATGATGCTTTTTACCCTGAAACCCGCTAAATGGCGTTAGCTTTATTCCGTTAGCTCTGCTGGCTGCTTCTTGCAGCATGGTCCACATCTAAAAGCTGGGGTCATTTAGCCCGACTTTTTATAATTTTGTGGTAATATGAAAATGGAGGGCGACTTACCTCAGAATGTGTCTCCGGGCTATACAGTTCGCCTCACTGACATAAATTGGTAACAAAGAAGTAAACTCTGTGAATCGGGACGAAATGACTGATGATGTTCTCACTCTGTTCTGACGCCGGAATGCTAATGCTATTGCTCCTTCACCGTTAACTGGCTAAACGCTAGCTATCTAGTTAGCTGCCGCATCTGCAGCAACAAGCGGCTTAGACAACGCACTAAATATGATAGTGGTCGTTTTAATAGTCTAGCACACTACATACGACCCCCAGGTCCAAAATTCCCCCTCGCTTTCTCTTTAGCTCGTTTCAGTCCCGAGGCTAGCCTGTTAGCAGCGTTCTATATTTCAAGTGCTGTACATAAAATCCAAAATGGCGACCAGGAAAAGACGGAAGTGGCGTTTTAGTGTTGAGAAGAGACTGTTTGATGTGGTTTTATTCATGGAGTAAAATGCTCCATTGATTTTTATTAACTTCACAGTTTAAATGCACAATAACTATGTTTTTATAGACTTTCAGAAAAGTATTATTATTCAATTCAATTCAAAATGCTCTATAAACTCATATTATCTTCAAAGTAGGGTTGTCACCTTTCAGAAATGAAAATAAGGGATGCCCACCATGGTTTGGTGCCCACAGAAGTGGTACACTTCACTTTATAGCTGTCTTTTGTGAAAATAAAGTATCAATAGTGCAATCATTACACAAGTTATACCACTCCAGTCTCAGTAGTATAACTTCAACATGTTAAATAAAGTAGATTAAGCTTTAATTAAGCAGGTGCAAAAGGTATTTGGTAAAAAAGTAAAGTACTGAAGCACTGACCAACTGATCACAGCACGTGATTTAATATTTTTAAATCATGTCAGACAGCCAAAAGTAAGTTCTGTGCAAGTTCTGGTATTTTAAAGATTAATACAAAAAATATTTATACAATAAGGAGTTGGGTTCAGAGGCTGGGCCAGGGTAGTCTGTGTTTTTTAATGGGGAGCACTTAAAAAAGAATGAAATAAAATACAGGTCAAAATTTCATCAAGTAAAGTGAACCAAAGAGCCACTTGAATCAGCCCCTGTCTGTGCCTGATGCATTGGTTAGTATGTCTTTACTTCCTTGTTATAGCTTGATAGATAGTCAGGTTATACAAATTGGCAACCCACATTAATAAAATAATGAAATAATATTGACCATATCAACATTTTTTCTACACAGAAAACCCTAACAAAAATGTTTTCATGTAGGATAAATAAACAGTTTCTCTTCACAATATTTATTTATTTACTATTAATCTGTTAGTATGATTTGTTATTTAAATTGTCGTTTATATTACTTTAGCTAATACTATTTTATATAAAAAACGTATCATCCAAACTCAACGTCTTAAGAATCATAATCAAACCATGGTAGGCTACTAAAAGCACAATAAGAAACTTAATAAATTATATCAAAATGTTCTGTACCATGTTGGCCTCACGAGTCGCTGATGTCTGATTCTGACGGTTCTGCAGTGTCCCTCTCCTGATCCATTCTGTCTGATATCATACAGCAGCACACTGCGCCACTGAATATCGCCGACTCAAATTTTTAAAAACAATGTCTGTATTCATCCTCAATGACATTGGTCTTCCTGGAATGTGTGTCTTCCCTCTCACGTCTGTATTTTTGCAAGAGTTCTTGTTTCTAAGTTTCGGGTGGAGAATATAAAAAACGCGGGTTGCAACCATGTCAGCAACGCCGTTCGTGCTGCGTTCTGGAGGGTCCTGTGTAGCTCCGGCCATGACAGTTTAGCTGACCTTATATCCTGTGTTTTATTGTGGTCATTGTTGTTATATTTAGTGTCGATATGTGTGTGATAGGCGTGTGTATCAGACATTTATAGAAATATGGAACAAACCGCGTCTCGTATCGGTTCAATACGGGACGATTCCGTATTTTACCCTACTTCAAAGACACTCTAAGAAATGGCTGTAAACTTACGGCGACATTCCAGCAGTAACATGCTGTTGTTCCAAAATACGGTAGGATATTGTCAATTTGATGTCTTCTTCTGTTATCACAATCAAGACTGATGACTGGCAGTAAACTACCGTAAAATAATTGTACAATACAGTTTTTTTCCTAGGAAAGACATTTTACTTGTATTTGCATCTCAGAGAACCAGCATTTAAAGACAATATTAAACGGAAAGAAAAAAAAAATACTTTCCATAGTAAATCTTTTAGGAAATGAATCAAAATCCACAGAGCATAATCAAAAGTGTTAGATTACAATAGGCCTTCGCAGCACTTCGCTGTTCGGGCCTAATTACCAGTGTTGGTGTTGTATGTTAAAACGACAATGTTAATTAAACACTTGTTTAGTCAAATTCAAAGATAGGTTTGTCAGTTTCCCTAAAGAGATGGTGTTTGCTAAAGAGTTGCTCCCACCAGGGCCGTGCAGAGACCACTAAAGGGGCAGGTGCTCAAGCATCCCCAGCCCCCCCACCCCCTGCATGTGCCTGGTGATCATTATGTGTAGAGTGTTATGGGCATCCCCTGTCTGACTCTGCTGACTCCCCCTCACATGTGATGGACCTGTCATGTGGGCGGGGGATCAGAGGAGCTGGAGGACCAGGACTGATGCTGATCTGACAGAACACCGGAAGAGCGGAGAGTTCAGTGTGTTAGCAGTGAAGCTATTCTGTTGAGTGTAACGGTTTATCAGAGGGGTGAGCTGCAGCCTCAGGAATAGCAGCTCGCTCTTATTTCTAATAAACCCTGTTGGCGGTACTACGTATGCGGTGTGTTGGCGTCTTGACAGTATTACTTGCAGTACAACACTTTAAAAGGTAATTACAGGATTGAAAATGTAAGTTTCCAGTAAAATACTGGTATTTACAGACAGCAGCTTTTTTTTTTATTTACCATTTTTCTGAAAGAACTGTAAAAAAAAAAAAAAAAACCTGGCGTCTGTAGCTACCAGTATTTTTTTTATTGTTCTTTCAGAAAAACGGTAGATCACCGTTCTTTCAAAAAAAAGGTAAACTACTGGCAGCTACAGACGGCAGAAGTTTACTGTTCTTTCACAGTATCTATACCGTACTTGCATTGACGGTAATCTACTGTCAGGATTAATTACGGTACTGCTACTGTGCATTTACAGTAAACTTCTGGCGTCTATAGCTGCCAGTATTTTACTGTAAATTTACAGGATTATTTCTTAGAGTGGAGTTGTTGTAGATGCTGATGGCTGTGGGCAGGAAGAATAGCATCAGTCTGTTACACCAAATCTGAAGAGTCCTCTGACTGAAGACACCGTTATTGTATGACAATGAAGAGGATGCTCATGGTTGTAATGTTTTTTTTTTATTTTATGAAGAATCCTTTGCACAATTATCTCTCGAGGTTCAAGAGGAGTCCCCAGAACAGAACCAGCCTTATTTTGTTCGGCTTTAGCCTTTTTCCAGTCAACAGATAATGGCAGAAGATATTACACTGTCCCAAACAGATTTACAGATGATCTGCGGCATCTTGTTGCAAACTCCGAATAACATAAGCTTCCGTAAGAAGTACAGTCTGCCCCGTCCGTTCTGGTAGAAGGCTTCACTCCAGTCCTGTCTGTTGTTCAGGTGAACAGCAAGGTATTTGTACTCATAACCTCGTTTTTTTTTTTTTTTTTTTTTTTTTTTTAATTCACAATCATTTGTTTTGTTCCTATTCAACATTTATTAACATTATTGTTGTTTAGACGTAGTTTTCATTCCAGCTGCTCCATAACTTCCAGCACAACAACACGAGGTCCAGTCATCACCAGCCTGGTCACTGTCTTGTAGTCCAGGTAAAGAACACACCTGCCATGCACCTGGCACACAAACTGCCGTATCTATGGAGATTGGTTACACTAATGGATCTCACTTCTGTCTAAACACTTAACGTTTTACTGTGTCGTGTGATTTATTTGTCAATTTTTTTTCTCTCACCTTAACTCCAGCAGCTGCCGCAGGGCTGCCAGGATCCACGGCTTGAACATAGCAGGGAGCCCTGCCTCTGACCACAATGCCCCAGCCCAGGGCGTCGCCGATCACCTGGAGTCACGGTGAGTTAAAATACATCTTACAGTTGGTGGGAAATGCAAACTTACAGGTAGCACTGAGTTATAATCGTTGTTTTTCAAGGACGAACTTGAGTGTGACTAACATGTCTGGTTCAGTTTAGTTCATTTAAAGCTGCAGAATGTAACTTTTATAGGCAGCTTCTTTTTTTTTTTTCATATTTGTTAAAACTATCACCATGTCCTGACGGTATCATATGAGACACATAATCTGTGAAAGGATCAATCTCCTCCAACTCCTCCCTGAGCTACTATTGCCATTTGAAGAAAGGCACCGCTCCCGACCAAAAACAACCAATCAGAGCCAGGGGGTGGGTCTTAGCACTGCCAAGCAATATTTTTCACAGAATATCTGTCTCATAACATGGTGAGAGTTTCAACAATTTAAAAAAAATTTTCATAAAAATTACATACTGCAGCTTTAAGGATACCCATTAGTCCCCACCATAGACTATTCCACTATTCTGGTCCACACACCAGAAGCGTTATAATAAAAATATTACAAGCATTACAATCATGTGTGTGATATGTAAACTAAATATGATTTCTCACATACAGTCACTCACCGTAAGCACTTTCTTGATGAAGGGTGCTCCAGGGGCCAGTAACTCCTGACATGTGACATGTCTTTTTAAAACTGTAAAGCCAGAAAAGATGTTTGGGTTTATAAGCAATCCCCTATTGAACAGAATATGGTGCTATGCTATGCTATACTATGCTTTGCTATGCTATACTAGAGGGCATACACCGTCATTTACAAGTTTTCCAGGATTCAGTCTGAAGTTTGAATCCGAGTTCATAAAATGAAAATGTTTGTGTAATTTTGTCTAATAAGGGAGCAGCACTACATACAGAAATATAAAACTGTATCTTTATATATACACCGAAGGGTGGAGGAGGCCCAGAACTATCAATTTATGGTCAAGAATGTTGTTTTAAAGATAGGTTTGTTGTTGAAGAAAAATACAAATTTAAGTTCTATGAAACCTTTTTGATTATTTTTCTTTCAAATTGTCCTAGCATGGAAATAACGCCATACCCTCACCCCAAATACACAATGGTTTGGGCGACACCTTAATGAAGTTCATTAAACTGCTCCATTACAATCTGGAGCAGGGTCCAAAGAAAATGTCACCATGACTTTCACCTTTCATTCTGCAGGTAGAGCCTACATACACCACCTCTGATCTGATGGCTCTAGCAAACTCAGCACTTTCTGTGGAAGACCTGTTGCGTATCTGGAGGTAATAACTACAACTCACTCGATAGGTAATAGGTGGAGGCTGATAAATGCTAATGGCTTTGATGTTTCAAGACTTCCTCTAGATTATCATTAGATTAACAGGCCTTATCGGCCATAAACGGGCTGGACGGTGGAGATGAGCAGCCATAAATGAAATGAAGATACTGCTGCACAGATGCGACTGTAAAAGGAAGACTCGGCCAAATGTAAACATGTCACACAAGAATAAGAAGCATGTACGGAATGCCACACGTGTCACAGTTTCAAGATTTAAAAAGTCCCAAAACTGAAATTATTTAATCTATCTTTACTTTAAATAAATTAAAAATATACATTTTCTTAGGATTAAATAATTTTATCTATCAATCTAAAGATATATATCTTTGAATAACAAGGGAAACTGATTTTTTTTTGTTGTTTTGTCAACTTTCTATGTTTTTAAGACTTTTAGATTTTCTATCGCTAACACATCATATTTCATTTATCTGGGCTCCGAATGCAATCGTTCCACCTGCCTGATTTAGGATTACATCTCACAACTGAGTTTGAAGAGAGTTGACCGAGAGTTTGAAATCCGCCAGAATGAAGCTGAAGCGAATTCAGACTGGATCTCCGGCCACCTGTGATCTGTTTTATGTCTTTACTCGGCCCAACTGCAAGGGAAAAAAAAAAAGTGTATTCAGAAGTCAACATTCAAATCAAAGTGCATTTTTACAACTAGAAAACAGAAAATTTGGTATTAACTAGATTGAAAAGCACTGTTATGCTCTTGGATGGGGTCTTTGCGTAGAAAAAACGGACTGTCGAGATTGTTTTCCTCTTGGATGGAAGCCCCGTCATTCTCTTGCTCCCTTTCATTTAGCAGCTCAGATAGGCGCCGGCGCCGACGGAAATTGATGCAAAACTGATAGAGGAGCCCGCTGTCGAAGAAGTCATGCTTCTTTGTCACTGGTGATGGGAATGGAATGCATGCGTTAAATAACACTGGAACGTGTTTCAAGAATGAATGGGTGTGTGTTTGCTTTTGATTGCCAAAAGTCCCCAGTGGCCACTCACCGCCGGCAGCCGCTGCTTACCCTTTACCGGAGTGCAAATGAGCTCTGCGCTCACCGTGTTGAATGATGCCATGCTCCTGCAACGCCCGACTCAGGTCCACTCCCTGACGCCGGTTCTCCACCTCCCCGTTCTGCAGGAGCCAGTCAATCAGCTGGTAGCCCGGAAATGAGCGCTGATACGAAACCCCGTGCTCCTCTCTCAGCTGCAGGATGGAGTTTTTGTCGGCGACGAGACTGAAAAGAACCGGTGATTGAAATCATGAAACAAATTCTCTCAGAACACGTTCTGGAAATTTGAGAAAGGAAATACGTAGATCACTAGTTTTTGTAATAATCCAGTTATTTATCCCCTCAGATGTGATAAAAGCAATTAATCTTCCTTTGCAGAAGCGTAATATTACATTAAAAAATGTGTTGCTTTTAAATAAATCTTTAAAAAAAAACTGCTTGTTCCCTTTTAATCTTGCCACAACTCTGGAAAAAATGCATCTGCTTGCTGCTTGGTTGAGCAGCACGCAGATTGTGTGGTTTATGTCCATAAAACAATTACCATATTTTTCCCTGCCAGTGTCCAGTGGAGTTCTGCTAGTGATTTAATACAATTTGGAAGAAGGCTGTAGCATGATAAAATGTAAAAAAAAGAAAAAAAGTGAAACACTGAATTCTTTCTGCATTCTGTAAGATTTTCATTGACTAAACTCTGCTGCTCAACCTACAAAAGCATTTTTGAACAAACATGGCACAAATATATTGGTGAAATATCGATTTTTTATTTTTTACCAGAGGCGTCATCACAGCAAAGAAAACCAACCAACCACAAACTTCCTGAATTTTAAAGCTAAGTCTACATGGATTTGTATTTAGAGTTGTGGTGCCATGCAAACGAAGCAGCCAGCTGTAACAGGAAAGAGTGTTCTCTGAATGTAGCTTTCAGAAACATATCTTCTTTTTTTTTCTACCTCAGAAACTTCTACAGAGAATTGCTGGAAAAGAGGTGATGCAACACAGTGGTAAACATGCTGCTTTGCCAACTTTTCCACAACAACTTGAATCAAATTCAAGAACTTCTATTTAAAAATGATAATGGATATTTGAAATTTTTCAAATATCCATTTGAAGTCCATCACTTGGTCATGTGACCGGTACTCCTCCCGGTCACATGACCAAGCTATTTTCAGTCGACATACTTTTTTTTGTGTATCGAGTTCTTACTTTTCATACAGCCTTTGCCCTCGCATGAAGATTTTCACTTCAGTGTTGAAGGGAAATGTGCCGTCATCCTTGCGAAAACGATACAGCAGTTTGGCATCCTTGAATTCGGGTCTCTTGTCACAGACTAAGGAGAAAAAGCAGCACACTGTTTAACATGTGCAGAGAGCGCTTCAGAAACATCCACTGTATTCATACCCAATGTCTAAAATTACACTTGCTCACCCTGACTGGCCACATTATTACAAGCACATTGATAGTAACAGGTCAGACCCCCTTCTTACTTCAGGACTTCCTTGATTCTTTGTGATACAGATTCAACAAAGTGTCGGAAATGTCCTCAGATATTTTGGTGCTGTTGCTGCAACATCAATGATTGGAATCTCCCACTCTCCTCTGACCTTTGACACCAACCTGGTACTTTTGTCCACATGTCTGCTGCTACATGGATTTTTTTTTTTAACCTTTTTTACATCGTTCACAGTAAACCCAGGAGATGACTGTATGTGAAAACTCAAACAGATCAGAAGTTTCTGAAAAAAATTAAGACCAACCAGTCTGTCACCAACGACCATCTCATGTNATCCCCGCTCTTCATCCAGCCTTGGTTAGAACGTTAGCATATCCAGATGTCCAAATGCAATAAAAGAGGAGGGGGGCATTGTGTAAAATTTACTTTTTTTTTAGCTTTATATCATGGTATAATGTTATTCCCTCAACATAAAACATACCTGGAGTGTTGCTTTGATTCTTTAAAAATACTTTAATCTCCCGTGGCAACCATATGGTTTGCCTAAAAGCTTGCTCTCACAAAGCTCCACCTATTTCCACAAAGCTACAGTTTACAAGCATCCGCCTCACAGAGCACCCCTCCCCCACTATCCTTCAGACTAGCAGCAGCAGCAATTAACAAACACCTGGTGGAACTGCACGTCTGCTGACGTCATCACATGAATTCTCAGTGAAAGGCGCTTAAGAACGGTTGTAAACAGCATAATGAGAAGGACTGTGATGATGTCTTGATGGTGGAAGTTGGAAAGAGTAGGAGCATCTTAAAGAGACAGAGCCCTAATTTCAAGTCGTATTTCTTTTAAGTCATGTTTGACATATACAGCATTTATACAACTGAAGTTAACAGTTACTGGATTGTACTATAAAATGACACTATGAGCCTGGAAAATACATAATTCCCCTTTAAGTTCCTTGCATATGATTTGCTGATCCACTATTTGGGTTATAGGGTTGACATGGGTACCACTGATAAGGCATCCAGTATCTGCACCTCTCACCGTGATGAACAATGTCGTGGTCCATGAGGTGCTGCATGAGACAAACGGCCGTCGCTCGATCCAAAGCCTCCTTGTGACTCACCAGCCAGTCGATCAGCTCCTGCGCCACAAAGCAGTTCGGATATGTCCGCAGGTGGTACCGCCGATCCTTGATCAGCTTTCCGTCGTGAAGCCTCAACCTTAAATCCATGTTCAAATCGTCGATGAGTTTTGAACTTTATCTGAACCATAAACCCACATAGCGTACTCTCACCCCCTCACCCGCCTTCCTACCGTACCTGAGTTGTTCTCCCGCAATCATGACTTCCGTCTTATGTTGTCTTGCTATGGTCTTTCTTCTTATGCT
The DNA here is from genome assembly GCF_000485575.1 of Poecilia formosa. Lineage (NCBI taxonomy): Eukaryota > Metazoa > Chordata > Actinopteri > Cyprinodontiformes > Poeciliidae > Poecilia > Poecilia formosa. The sequence goes on from NW_006800120.1 coordinate 91,122, forward strand.
GCTTGTTCGCTCCATGTTTGCTATACCTGGACTGAGCAGTAAACGAAGCTCACCTTTTATTATAGACTTTTGTGTTTACAAAATAGCCAAAGAGACAAAGCATTGCCCTGAGGCCTAGATGTTGTGTGTACAGTTTAAGACAGAAAGGCAAAGACGTGGAGTTGAGGCATAAAAATGATTCTCCAATGTGTTGCTTTTTTTTGAAACAGAGATTCTCAGATGTTGTCTTAACAGATAAACATTTTAAATGAATTGTGTCTTCAATTAGAAACGAATAACTGAAACAATATTTACAGAAAAGTACTTCTATCCATCTTGTCACTGTGTTTTCGTCCAAGCTTGTTTCTATGTAGCGTAGAGTATCACTTAGAAATGACTGAACAATGAATTAGGAAGGGAGAAAAAAAAAGAAGCTTGTGGTGGTTATTGTCGTTTGCTGGAAGAGATGCTGGTATGCACTGTCCTGGTGTTACTGGATGAGTTTAGACTAGCTACATTTCAAAGGTCGTCTTATGGTTGTCTGGCAACCAAAAAAACCTGAAAAACGTCCCAGCAGGTGCTGGAAGACCAATCAGGATCCATGCAAAATGAAAGTGTTCATCCTTCAAGCCTCATCGTCTGTAAAGCAGCAACCCAATGAAATGAGCTGTGACCCATTTCTTGTAGACGCCTGCAGATGCAGATAAGGCATCGCCATGGTGACGCATAAACATACAGAGTCTTGCAGAGCATTCACATGTATTTAGTGTGTTTTATTTGGAACTGTGTAATAAACTGAACACAAAATAGTTCAATTTTGGAAAGTGGTGAAACAATAAGTGGTTTTCGAAAAAAAAAATACAAATAAAGACATGAATAGCGTTGCACACATTTGTCTTCAAGGGCTTTTATTCTGAAACCTCAGACTGAAATGCAGTGAAAATATGTTCCTGCAGGCGCTGAAGAATTAGTAGAAAGTGTGAAAATAGCACAAGCCCAGTCAGATAGGATGGAAATGGTTTGTAGTTTTCATAGAATGACACACATCCTCAACTGAACTTACAGTAGCTCTAGGCTTTGACTGGGCCATTCTAACATATACAATGATGTTTAATAAATTAAAATGTGTCTTGTAATCAGGCTCATTTGTCAAATAAAAAAATACAGATA